>NC_041391.1:702177858-702245095 GCF_002162155.2 Triticum dicoccoides | reverse complement strand
GGGGAGGAGAGAGGGAGAGAGAGAGTAATTAACGGGCGGGGGGTTTGCGGCTGTTAGTTAGTCTGCTCTTTGTCGTCCACCGTTCTTTGTCGTCTGCCTTTGTCTCCCTTTGCCGTCTGCTAGCGGACGGCAAAGAGGTGGGGCGTTAAGTTTTCCCCAAACAGGCGGGGGGTGGGGGCCATCTCTCTCTTTGCCGTCAGCTGGCTGACGGCAAAGAGCCAGCAGATGGCAAAGGCCTCTTTTGCCGTCTGCCCTTTCTTTGCCGTCTACTTTTCAGTAGCTGATGGCAAAGAGCTTCTTTGCCGTCTGCTAGCTGATGGCAAAGAGCTGGCAGATGGCAAAGTAGCTGATTCCAGTAGTGATTCCGCCAGGGGAACTTCCCTCCCGGAGGGGGAAAGTCATCATCATCACCAACAACTCTCCCGTCTTGGGGAGGGCTATCTTCATCAACATCTTCATAGCACCAACTCCTCTCAAACCCTATTTCATCTCTTGTGTTCAATCTTTGTATCAAAACTATAGATTGGTGCTTCTGGGTGACTAGTAGTGTTGATTACATCTTGTAGTTGATTACCATATGGTTTATTTGGTGGAAGATTATATGTTCAGATCCATTATGCTATTCAATACCCCTCTGATCTTGAGCATGTTTATCATTTGTGAGTAGCTACTTTCGTTCTTGAGGTCACGGGAGAAATCATGTTGCAAGTAATCATGTGAACTTGATATGTGTTCGATATTTTGATGGTATGTATGTTGCCATTCTCTTAGTGGTGTCATGTGAACATCGACTACATGACACTTCACCATATTTGGGCCTAAGGGAATGCATTGTGGAGTAGTTATTAGATGGTGGGTTGCGAGAGTGACAAAAGATTAAACCCAGTTTATGCGCTATTCCGTAAGGGACCAATTGGATCCAAAAGTTTAATGCTATGGTTAGAATTTATTCTTAATACTTTTCTCGTAGTTGTGGATGCTTGCGAGAGGGTTAGTCGTAAGTAGGAGGTTTGTTCAAGTAAGAACAACACCTAAGCACCGGTCCACCCACATATCAAATTATCAAAGTACCGAACACGAATTAAGCCAACATGCTGAAAGTGACTAGATGAATTCCCGTGTACCATCAAGAACACTTTGCTTATCATAAGAAACCATTTTGGCTTGTCCTTTGCCTCATACCTTTCTGTACTTTTGTTACTACTATTGTTACTTGCTCATTACAAATTATCTTGCTACCAAACTACTCCGCTACTTACAAATTTAGCACTTGAAGGCATTACCTTGCTGAAAACCACTTGTCATTTCCTTCTGCTCCTCGTTGGGTTCGACACTCTTACTTATCTAAAAGGTCTACAATTGACCCCATACACTTCTGGGTCATCAAGGCAATTTTCTGGCGCCACTGCCGGGGAGTGAAGCGCTCTTGGTAAGTGGAAATTGGTAAGGAAACATTATTACTACGTGCTAAAATTTATTGTCACTTGCTACTATGGAAAACAATCCTTTGAGGGGTTTGTTCGGGGTATCTTCACCTCGACCGGAACCGCAATTAGTCACCCTTCAACCTACTGCACCTACTGAAAATATTGAATATGAAATTCCTTCGGGTATGTTAGAATAACTGCTAGCTAATCCTTATGCAGGAGATGGAACCGAACATCCTGATATGCACTTGATATATGTGGATGAAATTTGTGGATTATTTAAGCTTGCAGGCTTGCCCAGAGATGAAGCTAAGAAAAAGGTTTTCCCTTTATCTTTGAAGGGAAAATCATTGACATGGTATAGGCTATGCGATGATATTGGATCTTGGAACTGGAACCATTTGAAATTGGAATTTCATCAGAAATTTTATCCTATGCATCTAGTTCATCGTGATCGGAATTATATATATAATTTTTGGCCTCGGAAGGAGAAAGTATCTCTCTATCTTGGGGGAGGCTTAAGTCAATGTTATATTCATGCCCCAATCATGAGCTCTCAAAAGAAATTATTATTCAGAATTTTTATGCTCGACTTTCTCGTAATGATCAATCCATGCTCGATACTTCTTGTACTGGCTCTTTCATGAAGAATACTATTGAATTCCGGTGGGATCTCTTAGAAACAATTAAATGCAACTCTGACGATTGGGAACTCGGCGAAGGTAAAGAGTCAGGTATTGAACCTAAGTTTGATTGTGTTAAATCTTTTATGAATACCGATGCTTTTAAAAAGTTTAGCACTAAATATGGACTTGACTCTAAGGTAGTAGCTTCCTTTTGTGAATATTTTGCTACTCATGTTGATCTCCCTAAGGAGAAGTGGTTTACATATCACCCACCAATTAAATAAGAAGTTAAAGAACTGGTAAAAGCTAAAGAAGAAACTATCATTTACAATGTTGATCCAGCTGTTCCCGCTTCTTATATTGAAAAACCATCTTTTCCTGTTAGGATGAAGGAACATGCTAAAGTTTCAACTGCGGTCAACAAAAGTTATGTTAGAACACCCAAACCATATTTACAAATCAAAGTTGAACCTAGTGTTGCTATGGTTAAAGATATCTTAGTGGATAATATTGATGGGCATGTTATTTACTTCTGTGGTGAAGCTTCTAGAATTGCTAAACCTGAAGGAAAAGATAAACATAGACTAGTTGTTGGCATGCCTATTGTCTGAGTTAAGATAGGAGATCACTGTTATCATGGGTTATGTGACCTAGGTGCTAGTGTGAGAGCTATTCCTTTCTCGCTATATCAGGAAATTAAAGATGAAATAGCACCTGCTGAAATAGAAGACATAGATTTTACTATTAAACTTGCTAATAGAGATACTATATCACCGATTCTTAGAGAAGTTGAAGTCTTGTGTGGGAAAATAAAATACCCTATTGATTTTCTTGTTCTTAGCACCCCACAAGATGACTTTTGTCCCATTATATTTGGTAGACCTTTCTTGAACACCGTCAATGCTAAAATAGATTGTGAGAAACAAACTATTGGTGTTAGCTTTGGTGATGAATCTCATGAGTTTAATTTTTCCAAGTTTAGTAAACAACCTCATAAGAAAGATTTGCCAATAAGGATGAAATTACTGGTCTTGCTTCTATTGTTGTGCCTCCTACTGATCCTTTGGAACAATATGTGCTAGACCATGAAAATGATTTGCATATGCGTGAAAGAAATGAAATAGATAGAATCTTTTGCCAACAACCACCTCTGCTTAAACACAATATGCCTATTGAAACTCTAGGAGGTCCTCCTCCACCTAAAGGTGATCCTGTGTTTGAACTAAAACAATTACCAAACACTTTGAAATATTCTTATCTTGATGAAAAGAAGATATATCCTATTATTATTAGTGCTAACCTTTCAAAACATGAAGAGGAAAGATTATTGAAAGTTCTAAGGAAGCATAGGGGTGCTATTGGATATACTATTGATGATCTTAAGGGCATTAGTCCCACTCTATGTCAGCACAAGATTAATGTGGAACCTGATGCTAAACTCGTTGTTAATCACCAACGTAGGTTAAATCCGAAAATGAAAGAAGTGGTAAGAACGGAAATATTGAAACTTCTGGAAGCAGGTATAATCTATCCTATAGATGATAGTAGATGGGTAAGTCTTGTTCATTGTGTCCCTAAGAAAGGAGGTATTACTATTCTTCCTAATGATAAGAATGAGCTTATTCCACAAATGTCACGGGCTATAGAATGATAATTGATTATAGAAAATTAAATAAAGCTACTAGGAAAGATCATTACCCTCCGCCTTTTATTGATCAAATGTTAGAAAGATTATCTAAGCACACATTTTTGCTTCCTTGATGGATATTCTGGCTTTTCACAAATACCTGTTTTGCAATCTGATGAAGAAAAGACCACTTTTACTTGTCCTTTTTGAACATTTGCTTATAGACGTATGCCTTTTGGTTTATGTAATGTACCTGCTATCTTTCAAAGATTTATGACTGCTATCTTCTATGATTTTTGTGAAAATATTGTTGAGGTTTTCATGGATGACTTTTCTGTCTATGGGAAGTCTTTTGATGATTTCTTAAGCAATCTTGATCGAGTTTTGCAGAGATGTGAACAAACAAATCTTGTATTGAATTGGGAGAAGTGCCACTTTATGGTTAATGAAGGTATTGTCTTGGGACACAAAATTTCAGAAAGAGGCATTGAGGTGGACAAAGCCACGGTTGATGCAATTGAGAAAATGACATGTCCTAAAGATATCAAAGGTATTTCCTTGGTCATGCTGGTTTCTATAGAAGGTTTTTCAAAGACTTCTCTAAAATTTCTAGGCCTCTTACTAATCTTTTGCAAAAGTATATTCCCTTTGTGTTTGATGATGATTGCATGGAAGCCTTTGAAACACTAAAGAAAGCCTTAATCACTGCACCTGTTGTTCAACCACCTGATTGGAACTGGCCTTTTGAGATTATGTGTGATGCTAGTGATTATGCTATTGGTGTTGTTCTAGGACAAAGAGTTGATATGAAACTAAATGTTATTCATTATGCTAGTAAAACTCTAGACAGTGCTCAACGAAACTATGCTACTACTAAAAAAGAATTCTTAACAGTGGTGTTTGCTTGGTGATAAATTCAGATCTTACATAGTTGATTCTAAAGTAATTGTTCACACCGATCATGTTGCTATAAAATATCTTATGGAAAAGAAAGATGCTAAACCTATACTCATTAGGTGGGTTCTTCTAGTACAAGAATTTGATTTGCATATCACTGATAGGAAAGGAGCAGAGAACCCCATAGGTGATAACTTGTCTAGACTTGAAAATATTCTTGATGACCCACAACCAATTAATGATAGTTTCCCTAATGAACAACTAGCTGCAATAAATGTTTCTCATAGTACACCTTGGTATGCTGACTATGCTAATTATATTGTTGCTAAATACATACCACCTAGCTTCACATACCAACAAAAGAAAAAAATTCTTCTATGATTTAAGACATTAATTTTGGGATGACCCACATCTTTATAAATAAGGAGTAGATGGTATTATTAGACATTGTGTACCTGAGCATGAACAGGAACAAATCCTACGGAAATGTCACTCCGAAGCTTATGGAGGACATCACGTGGGAGACAGAACCGCTCATAAGTGAAAGTGCGTTATATCGATTAGAGGGGGGTGAATAGATGATTTTTATGAATTCTTCACTGAGAAATTTGCAGGTGAGGAAATTCCTAAATGAAGAACTACTTGCAGCGGAATAAGTACTCAAAAGTAAACATAGCAGAACACACGCATAGTCATCATGATGAAATGAAGACAATCACAGAGTACAGAAAGCGTAAGCACAGGATAACACAAGATGAAGACGGACACACTGAAGAAATTGAACTGAGGAAATTGAGAAAGTCTTCAGTCAAAGTCTTCAAATAGATATGAACAAGCACACAACAACATAAATGAGGAAATGATTGAGTTGAGGAAATAGAACCAGTAAGCTCGGTGAAGACAATGATTTGGTAGGCCAGTTCCAACTGCTCTCTCAGTTGTACATCTAGTTGGAGTGGTTGAGTATTTAAACTCGAGGACACCCAGTCCCGGACACACAGTCCTCATTGTATTCTCCTTGAGCTAAGGTCACACAGACCTCACCCAAACACTCATGGTAAGTCTTCAGGTGACTTCCGGACCTTCACAAA
Organism: Triticum dicoccoides; assembly: GCF_002162155.2. NCBI lineage: Eukaryota > Viridiplantae > Streptophyta > Magnoliopsida > Poales > Poaceae > Triticum > Triticum dicoccoides. The sequence continues at coordinate 702,239,427 of NC_041391.1, read as the reverse complement.
CTCGGTCACTCAGCGATCCACAGTTCCTCTTGGATGCTCTAGACCTTGACGCCTAACCGTGTGGAAGAAGCATAGTCTTCAAAGGAAACAAGCGTCGGATCCACGCAGGATCAATCTCTTCAGTGATGCTCAATCACTTTGGGGTTTTGTAGGTTTGGGTTTGGGTTTTCCTCACTTGATGATTTTCACTCAAAGTCCTCGGAGGATGGGATGCTCTCAAATGACAAGTGTCAGTTTCTCTCGGAGCAGCCAACCAACTAGTGGTTGTAGGGGGCGGCTATTTATAGCCTAGGGAGCAGCCTGACATGATAATACATAAACGCCCTTGTCTGATATGACCATTAGGTGGGTAGATATTTTTGGACAGCTGGCGCATAGCACAGCAACGGTCGGAATATTTGACTCTCAAATTTCTCAGGGCTATCATGTTCCTCACTATGTAGGCAATCCACATTGGCGAATCCTAACTCCTCAGTCAGAACAAATTTCTTAGAGACCAGAAGAACTTCGTCTGTGTCACTGAAGAATATGACTGAACTATGTGAGATTTCCAATGGCTTCACTCGAAGGGATTGGTAGGCGTAGGATTTTGAGTTGAGCATCACATGGAAATTTTTCCTTAGTATTTCCTTGACCCCCTTTAACAGTACGGTGTTTCCTATGACTCAAGAAAGAGAAAAATGAAACTATGAAATATAGAGTCTTCACGCTTTATGTTCCTCGAATGATTGCCAAGTCTTCAAGGTCACACCAATTTGTTCACTTTCAAAGTCTTCAAATATCCAAAGTCTTCAGTTGAAGAACTTCATTTGTAGGGGTCGACTTTCTCTGTAAATATCAAACTCCTCATAGACTTATAGACCTGTGTACACTCACAAACGCATCAATCTCTTAACCTATAAGTCTTCAATACACCAAAATCACTAAGGGGCACTAGATGCACTTACAATCTCCCCCTTTTTGGTGATTGATGACAATATAGGTTAAGTTTTCAACGGGGATAAATATATGAAGTGTAAGTATTGATGTTGAGGAATTTGATTGCAAGATATAGAAGAAATCCCCCTGAAGATGTGCATAATGAGGAATTTTCTTTTGAAGCAATGCACACTTGAAGAGTATAATCATGGAGATCTCCCACTATATCTTGTAATTCATACACGCATTTGACATATAATATGAAGAATTTGAAATGCATGATGAAATATGGTTACTGATGTAATTCAGCATGCGTTCATTGACATTAATGAGGAATAAGCATGCAGCAGAACTCAGCAAAAGTATCAGGCCACCATAGAGTTTAAGATTACAACTCGATCCAGCAAAGTTATCAAAAGAACGAGAGTTGTAACTTAGAAAAAACCGCCCATATAAGATAGACCCGCTTGAATACTAACTCAAATTTCTCCCTCTTTGTCATCGAATGACCAAAAGGGTTGAAAATGAGGACTAACACCCCTGAAGAATATCATGAAGATGGAGGAGCGCTAGCGTTGTTGGGGTCTTGAGTCGATGTAGGGCCTGCTGCAGTGTCGTTCAAGTCTTCATACTCATCCGTGTCGCGTGATGAAGAATATGAACTGGCGACCAGGGGAGGAACCTTGACCTTCTTGAGCTTCTTTGGTGGAGGAGCAGACCAGTCAAAGTCTTCTTTGAAGCCCATTTGCTTTAGATCTTCTTCACCATACAGATGTGATAGAATAGCCCAGGTGCGATCGAAGACTTCGTGGTGGTAGTAATGGTTTTTCTTCACTGCATTATGTGTAGAGGTCATGTTGTGAAGAATAGAGCCAAACTGATGCTTAACCCATTTGTGGTTCCGATCAACCTTCTGGTGAGGACTTAGAAGCAGCTCACGGTCAGTTATCACACGAGGAGCAGTAGCTTGAGGACTTGACCTGGGAGCATTGGCAGCAGAATCATGAGTGGCAGAGTCATCATTGGTGGAGTAAGATGCAGCTTTGCGGAACTAACCATCCAACGGATGAATGCCTTCATCGATAACAGCTGGTGCTTTGCCCTTTTCTTCAATTGAAGAATATGTCCGTTTGAGGACTTCAATCAGGGGCAAGTAGCTGCCATGGTTGAGAATGTCATCCTTGTAGTTGAGTGAAGTCCTTGTTCTGAGGAATCTCATGATCCATGGAGCATAAGGCTTCAGCTCAAATGGTGAAAGTGCAACATTTGCGAGAGTCCTCATGAAGAAATTATGATAATTGATAGGGAAGCCATGCATGATGTTGAATAGCATATTCTTCATCATCCCAACAATTTCTTCATCACATGAGTCATGACCTTTGATGGGACTCATAGTCTTCGTCAGAATGCGATAGATGGTTCTTGGAACATACAACAATTCCTTCATGAGGAATTTGGTCCTTGGGGCTTGACCAGGCTTCAGGGGCTTCATGAGCACTTGCATGTAATGAGCAGTGGGTTAAGGCTCATCGTACAGACAACGGGCACCTTCAGGTGGAGGACTGAGTGGCAAGGCACGAAGCAATTCAGAGGCTGGTGCCTTGTAGTGAGTGTTTTCGGTCATCCAGTCCAACACCCAAGTGTTGATGTCATTAGCTTCACCAGTGATGTGCAGCGTTGCATAGAACTGAAGAATTAGCTCTTCATTCCAATCCACTATGTCAATGCAAAAGTTGAGCAGTCCTGCATCGTGAATCGTACTGAGTACTGGTGTGAAGCAAGGCATTGATTCCATGTCCACGTGAGGAATATGCTGGTGGTCGAAGACTTTGTCCTTGTTGAAGAGTACTGAAGAATAGAAGTTGGCCTGGCTGGCAGTCCAAAAACGCTTCCTTCTAAGATGAGCATTGTCATATGGGTTGAATTCAGTGAAGAACACATGCTCGCCGAAGAAATCATCATCCTTGAATTTTTGCTTCTTTGAGAAGGGATCCTTTGGCGTGGGCTGAGGAGTGTCTGTTAACTGCATCACCACCTTAGGAATCGCAATCTCATGTTCCTCATGCTGAGGAATTTCAGGCTCTTCTCTAGTTGCAGCCTGGGTCATCAATTCTTCATTTACAATTTCTTCAGCACTAGTGGCTGGAATTTCTTCATGGACATACGTGGTTGCTTGAGGTTCATCAGATCCCATTTGCACTTCAGTAGCAGCAGGGGACTGAGGAATTGCTTGAAGTGGAGTGAACATCGGAGAGTTGGGGTGCTGACTTTCCCAAAAGTCATCATTCAACACAGGTGTGGTACAGCCAATGTCCATGTCCTCATCTTCCATTTCTTCAACACATGCCTCTTCAGTAGTGAACTGAGGCATAGGTGAGGAAACAACTAGGGTTGAAGGGATTTTGTCCACTTCAATTTCTTCATCCAACTGCTCTATCGAAGCAGCAGAAGCAGTTTCTTCATCGGATTCACCAGGAATCACATAATCTTCACCAAAATGAACAAGGTCCTTTGATGGCATGTAAGAGACAGGAACGACATCAATTGGATTTTCAGTTGAACTTGTCAGAGGCTTCATTTTCTTCGAAGCTGAAGAATCTGATGAAGCTGATGCCTTCCTCTTTTTCATCGTTGCACGCTCTACAGCCTTGGTCTTCTTCGCATCTGATGCAGATGGAAGGATCGGAGTGGGTGTAGGTGCAGGAGGTGCGTGCAGAGGACTTCGGTTCAGTTTCTTCAGGCGCAACTGATGCAATTGCCCTGACTTCTTCATTTTCTTCAGGCGCACCGCTAGTGGATGCCCCGGCAATTTCTTCAGTGGCTGGATTGAGGTCATCAGCCCTGGTACTTTCATTTTCATCAGCAGCCTGACTGACATCAGCGGTGCTGGCATGTTCTTCAGTAGGGTGAGCGGATGCTTCAGCCTGAGGAACTTCAACATGCATAGGTGCAGCAGCAGTTGAAGTGAGTTTCTTCGTCAAATTGACGAACCGAACCTTGGCTTCCTTCCAATCAGCATAGTAGCGACCGAATTCATCACTCAGTTGCTTGATTTCAGTTTGCAAAGCAATGAGTTGATCAGGGGTAAGAGTGGGGACATTGTCCTTGAGGTAGCGCTGTTTCTTGTACTGCGCTTTGTTTAGCCTTCTGCCTTCTTCATATTTCCACTTTTCTTCCTCAATGAAGGCAGTAAGAACATGACTTTGACCAGGAGTGAGATTCATCTCTGGTAAAGACATGTTAGGGTCTTTCTGCCATAGGTCAATGAAATCGAGGATCAACTTTGGATCCAACAGTAGTGGCACATTGCTGCCTTTGGCTCTAGCGGCCCTGGCTTGCCTGTCTCTGATGATTTCAGCAAGTTCTTCATCATCAGCCTCATCGTCATCAGAGGGAACTTGGAAGGCGACCTGCTTCTTGTGAGGACTAGGTCGAAGGCCTCGTCCAGCAGTGGCCTTTTTCTTCAATAGAGAGGGGCCAGCTGAATACTTTTGTGCAGCAGAAGAACTTGCAGATGCTCCAGAGGCAATTGAGATGCCCGTTGTCCTTTGGCACGAGCGAGATGCATAAGTGTTGCGGATTTGGTCGGAGCAGCTGAAGACTTTGTTGGAGGAGCTGAGGACTCTGAGGGAGGAGGAGCAGTCTAAGGAATTTGCCGTGAGGGCATTGAAGAATCTGGCCTTTTGGGCATTGCTGAGGAGCTTGGCCGTGAGGGCATTGAAGAAGAAGCACTTGACTTATGCACAGGCTTCTTAGGCATTGACTTCCTAGGCTTACTAGCAGAGACCTCAGCAGTGGTAGCAGCAGCAGCAGAGTCTTCATTGAATTTCCTCACTGCTTTCTTTGCTTGTTTGGCCAGTTTGGCCTGGCGCCTTGCCCATTCATCAGGATAATCCTCACCGCGCTTGAGGCTGGTGGCGTCAGCCAATTGGCCAGGTGCCAATGGAGGTCTTGAGCATGGAGGGTTGAGTCTGAATTTCTTCATGTACTTGGGAGTAACATACCTGTACTCCCTCCATTCCCGTGCCCATCTCCTCTCAATCTTTTGAATGCGCACCTTGCGCTGATTTCTATCCTCCTCAGGGGGTGAGGGAGTCCTGGATAAGGGGGTATCCGGACAGCCGGACTATATACATCGTCCAGACTATAGAAGCGTCAAGATACAAGACTCAAGACTTCGGCTCGTGTCCGGATGGGACTCTCCTTTGCGTGGAAGACAAGCTTGGCGATCCGGATATTATGTTTCCTTCCTTGTAACCGACTCCATGTAAACCCTAGCTCTCCGGTGTCTATATAAACCGGAGAGCATGGTCCTTAGAAGGCCGATCACAATTACAATCATTCCATCATAGGCTAGCTCTTAGGGTTTAGCCTCTACGATCTCGTGGTAGATCTACTCTTGTATTCCACATATCTTCAATATTAATCAAGCAGGAAGTAGGGTTTTACCTCCATCAAGAGGGCCCGAACCTGGGTAAACATTGTGTCCCTTGCTTCCTGTTACCATCAGCCTAAGACGCACAGATCAGGACCCCCTACCCGAGATCCGCCGGTTTTCACACCGACATTGGTGCTTTCATTGAGAGTTCCTCTATGTCGTCGCTTCGAGGCTTGATGGCGTCTTCAATCGTCAACAACACGGTCCAGGGTGAGACCTTTCTCCCCGGACAGATCTTTGTGTTCGGCGGCTTCGCACTGCGGGCCAATTCGCTTGGCCAGTTGGAGCAGATCGATAGCTTCGCCCCTGGCCACCAGATCAGGTTCGGAAACTTGAACTACACGGCGGATATCCGCGGAGACTTGATCTTCGATGGATTCGAGCCTGCGCCAGGAGCGCCGGACAGCCACGACGAGCACGGCCTAGACCTTCTATTGGACAGTGCCTGGGACATCATCCCTGAAGCAGCCTTGAATCTAAATCCAGGGCAGGTTGTGTTGCCTATGGACGGAGGGCTGGACCCCGCTCCGCAGGCCGCACACTTATCGGCGGTAGAGCCGAACACGGGTCCCACCGTTGTGGAGGCCTGTAATCCCGGACCCCCAGACTCGTATTCGGCTATTGGTCCTGGTCCGCTCACTCTCGAGCCAGCTGAGCCAGGTTGGGCTCCGGTAATGGAGTTTACCGCTGCGGACATCTTTCAGCACTCGCCCTTTGGCAATATGCTAAACTCATTGAAGTCTCTCTCTTTGTTAGGAGGCTCTAGGCCGAACTATGTCCGGCCCAAGTGGGAAGCAGGCGACGAAGGAACTCGGTGCCCACCCACCACCCACTTCATTGCCACGATTGAAGAATTAACCGACGTGCTTGGCTCCGAAGACATCGACGGTATGGACGACGATGCAGGAAAGGCTCCAGAATCCCTGGAGCGCGGGACTACTACCTTGTCACACGATATATACATGGTAGATACGCCCAATAAGGACGGCAGCCCGGATGATAAAACACCCGGGCAAAAGCCAAAGAGGCGGCACAGACGCCGCTCAAAGTCCAGCAATGGCAAAAATAGCGACAAGAGCGAAGAAGGATTGATATACCCGCAAACTCCAAAAGCAATAATGACCACATGGACCCAGCGATGGAGCAGGACGAGCCAGGTCACGTCAAATCTAGTTCGGAGCAAATAAACGATCACAATGATCCGAAGGGACGAGGTCATGATGCCGCCCCAGAACAGGAAGACAGTCCGGACGACGATGCATTCATCATCCCGGACGAACAAGTGGAACGAGACAACCTCCACAGAAAGCTTATGGCCACCACAAGAAGTCTAGAAAAGCAGAAGCAACGGCTCAAGGCCGCACAGGAAAAGCTAAATCGCAGATGGAATAAGGTGCTAGACACTGAAGAAAGATATGGCGACGACCGCCATACGTAAAGCTATCCGAAGCGCAAGCTACTGCCAGAATTCGACGATGCGGCCGTTCCACCAAAAGAAAATTCGACCAAGAAACCAGACGTACCGCCTCAAAACCATAACAGAGCGGCTGCGGACACTGCGTACGATCCACGCGAGCATCCAGATAAAACGACCGGTGTAGCCAGGTCCATATATGGATCTAGAAGACACACCCCAGCGCAGGACTATGATCACCCAAACGCTCATAAAGCCAGATACCAGTTCGGAATCAACCCTGGACACAACAACAGTCGACTACATGCCACAATGTGTCCAGATACAGAGGGGCTTCTCACCCCACGTGCTTCACCGAACAAGTACCGGACCATGAATTCCCACAAGGCTTTAAACCTGTGAACGTAGAAGCATACGACGGCACGACAGACCTAGGGGTCTGGATCAAGGATTTTATCTTGCATATTCACATGGCTCGTGGGGATGACCTCCATGCCATCAAATACCTTCCCCTCAAGTTGAAGGGACCAGCTAGACACCGGTTAAAAAGCCTCCCCAAAAACTCAATTGAGAGTTGGGAGGAACTCGAAGACGCTTTCAGGGCCAATTCTCAAGGGACTTATGTCCAGCCTCCGGATGTAGACGATCTAAGTCACATAATCCAACAGCCCGGAGAGTCTGCCCGCAAGCTTTCGAACAGATTCCTCACTAAGAAAAATCAAATTGTCGACTGTCCGGACGCTGAACCTTAGCCGCTTTCAAACACAGCATCCGTGACGAATGGCTCGCCCGACACCTCGGCCAAGAAAAGCCAAGGACAATGGCAGTCTTAACAAGCCTTATGACCCGCTTTTGTGCAGGTGAGGATAGCTGGTTGGCCCGTAAAGGCACCAGCGACCCCGGCACATCCGAACTAAGGGATGGCAACGGGAAGCCACGGCGTAATAAAAACAAACGCCAAAACAAGGAAGAGAGCCCAGACAACACGATGATCAACGTCAGATTCAGGGGCTCTTGACCTGATCAGCAAAAGAAGCCATTCAAAGGCAGTAAAGATGGACCGTCCGGTCTGAACAGAGTCCTGGACAGACTATGCCAAATTCATGGCACCCCGGAGAAACCTGCGAACCACACCCATAGAGAGTGCTGGGTCTTCAAGTAGGCCGGTAAATTAAATGCCGAACACAAGGGGAGGGGCACACCCAGCGAAGACGAGGATGAACCTCACCAGTCGAACACTGGGGTACAGAAAAAATTCTCGCCAGAGGTTAAAACAGTAAACATGATCCACACGACTCACACATCCATGAGAGGGCACGAACGCACGCCCATAGAAGCGCACAATCTAGAGCCCGTTGTACCCACGTCTCACTACTGGAAGTCTCGTCCGATCTCTTTCGGTCACATGGATGGTCGAACTACAATTCGGCGAGGAGGATCACAGGCCTTGGTGCTTGACCCAATAATCGACGGATACCGTCTCACCGTGTCCTCATGGACGGTGGTAGTGGTCTCAATTTAATATACAAGGACACTGTCCGTAGAATGGGGATAGACCCATCCATAATTAAACAAAGCAACACCACCTTTGAAGGGGTGATACCAGGCGTTGTAGCCTGCGCCAGGGGCTCCGTCGTGCTGGAAGTAACATTCGGCTCCCCAGGCAACTCCAGAAGTGAAGAGCTGCTCTTCACTATCGCACCCTTCCAAAGCAGCTCTCACGCATTGCTAGGAAGAATGGCATTCGCCCGCTTCAACACATTGCCGCACTATGGCCACCTTACACTCAAGATGCCCGGTCCCCGTGGCGTCATCACCGTTAGCAGAATCATAAAGCGCCCTTCACGCGCAGAGGAATACGCGACGGCCCTGGCGGCCGGACTATAAGCGGCCTCCAGTTTTAGAAAACATGATTGGTCATTACGACCACAGACACGGTTAGACGAGTCCGGTAGCCCGGATAAATTCAAACAGGGAACTGTATATGTAATCCCATAAGGGAAACCAGGGGCTGTCTATATTTAATACAGCCCCACACTTGGCTCGACCTTATTGACAGGCCAACACCTTACACTCTTATTATTGATCGCATACTTACGTTGCACCCTCCTACGAGTTTTTCTTTTTTACAGACAATGTTCGCGCGATACCCTTCCAGGATACGGCACAACGGAGACAAAGGCGCAGACGTGTAGCAGGGCCCCGTGCAACAGGTTTCTTTTTAGATTAAGCCCCTATGTAAACCTTTTCTACTGCCTCTTGTTGTTTAACCATCCCATGGTTTCAATACCCACAGAGGATACTGCCGTTTTTGGCATTTGGCCACGGCAGACTAAATTGCACGTACCTAGAAATAAAGGGCTTAAAATAGGCTCTTGTCAGCCTATCTTCTTTTACAAAAGACCGAATACCCTCGGGAGTGTTCGGTGTCACGAGTTTGGTCGTATATGCATTAGCTCTGAATCATGTCCTTGGTCAAAATGTTGGGTTTTCCCGGCTCCTGGTTTGCCTCCTTATGTTCCGCTATCATCCGGCTAAGGCCGGCCAAAGGAGAACTACTGCGGTTGTGCCCTGGTTATTCCGGATGAGCGCCTCAGTAGAGAAAGCCGAAAACTGACCGTCATGATACAGCGAGAGACTGTTCAACCACTCGAAGACTCACCGGAATCCCTAAAGATTCCTCCACCTTAACGAAGGGCCGTTTCCCGGCCATGTACACACGCGCCCGTATTCGGATGCACGTGGGGGTACCAGGGGCTACATAGTAGCCCCACCATTAGACTCCCATGGCTAAGCGAAAGTGTTACAGCTATATAGTCTGGTTGCCTAGTTCGGCGTGCGATCACCTCCTTAATGGACCAAGACGTTGGATCAAGTGTGATTATGCATTTTTTTTGCCAACACCCCCGCATTGTCCGCGAGGGGGCTGAAGCCAACGACTGCTATCTTTCAGACTACTTATAGATATAAGAATAGCCACAAAGGGAGGACAATCATACTTCGGGCAAAAGTATAAACATAGCCTCATAATTAAACTAAACATTGTTTTCTACAATGATTCGACTTATCACTCGAATAAAACACTCTTCAAGCACTACGCTTCTATCAGGCGGGCACCTTCTATGACTTGCGCCAAGTAGTGCTCGGTCGGATGTTGGCCCCCCGTCGGATCCTGGCTAGCTATTACAGTGGCCTCCATATCCGTCCAATAGGATTTAACGCGGGCTAGAGCCATCCATGCACCCTCTATGCACGCCGACCTCCTCATGGTGTCAATCCGGGATACGGCTCCAAGGAATTGCTACACCAAACCAAAGTAGATGTCCGGCTTAGGACCCTTCGGCCAAAGATGGTCTATTACAGACCGCATTGCAAGTCCGGACAGCCTGTGGAGCTCAGCCATAGCAGCCACCTTCTCATTCAGTGGCAGCGGGCGAGTGGGAGCATTAAACTGCGACCAGAAAAGCTTCTCCACTTCTTCATCGCCTTGACCCTCGAAGAACTTGACAATGTCAGCTGTACTATTCGCCAAGTCCGCATATGCATCTGCAGGACTCATGCGACCCGCCAAGGGAGCATACTTCGGATCCAAGAACTTCGTCCGCAGTAAGTACGAGCCCCCAGCCATGATTTTGTCAGCTTGTTGGAGCTCCTCCCGCATACTTCAGATCTCGGTACGCATCTCCTTGGCGGCATTACGTGCCTTGTCCAGCTCGGCCGAACTAGCCTTGTCCTCCTTTTCAAGGAGTGTGTACCGGTCTGCGGCATTTTTTAACTCTTCAGCCATTTTGGCTATCTTTTCCTCGCTTCGGCGACGAGCAGCCTGTTCGGCTCTCAACTCTTCAGCCGCCTTTAGGGCAGCCGCATTGCTAGCCCGAGCTTGTTCCTTGGCTTGAGCAAGTTCCGCCCTTAGGGCCTCCACGACAGCAGCACCATCTGTAATGCACACATATTGAATTAATATTATGCCTCTTTGGCATTTTCCTGTACATTATAATAAAAACCAAGCAAATACCCTCGGATTCCTCAAGCCATTTATTCACCAGCGTGATATCGGCATCGATGGATCCGATTTGCCTCCTTAGCTCGGCAACTTCAACAGACTGGTCGGTTGCCGGACCCTTGTATATCTGCGCACATGTACGGTGCAACCATTAGTATATGATCCCCCGTTTGACGCCTATGGCGCGCAACCAGAGTCTAGGGGCTACTATCTATAGGGAGCACACCTAGTGCGTGCTTCATAACCAAAAAGTTGTGCATTTTTCACTACATACCTCAAAGCCTTTGAGCAGGCTTGTAAATGCCTCATTCAAGCCGCTGGTAGCGGATGAAATCTTCGTGAGAACCGTGCTCATTAAAGAGCGGTGCTCCTACGAGAGCGCGGCTCGCTCCAGACGGCCCATCGGTACGTCCGGCCGGACACTAAACTGCGCTGCACCCTTCTCATCGCCCCCTGTGGGAGCCAAATGCTCCGGGCTCTTGGCGGCTGACGTACTAGCCTCCGGCTTCGGTATATCCGGACCCCTCCATGACGACACCTCTGTGTCGCCCGCCTCATGAGGCAGAGAGTTGGGTGGCGTTTCACTCTCCATCATCTCTAGATAAAGGTCCCCCGAAGACGAACTCTGTTGAGAAGAGTTGCTCGCCGGACTACAAAAAAATAAAGTCCTGGTTATGGATCTCGGAGTAACATCTCACCTTTGAATTAATGAATGACTTACAGCTCGTTGGAGGGCTGGCCCATTGGTGGGCATGGCGTGGTGAGGGTGCCCGTCGCGGCAGAGCCCCTTGGTGATGTTTTCTTCCCTTGCTTGGGCGTCTCCGCCTCCAAATCTTCGGAGGCGGCCCTCTTCTTCCCACGTGGGGAGGAGGCTTTGACCTTCCCTTCCCGGCTATCCTCCATAGGAGGGTTAGCAATTTCCCCGGTCTGGATGCGCAGCACATGAAGTTTAGCTTCACTGCCATTTCCTTCGCCTTTCCCTGAAGGGATTTTACTGAGCGCCCGGTCGAGCATCTTTGCAATGGTTGGACCAGGCGGGCCTTCAGGAAGTGGCGTCGGACACCTGATTCTCTTTGCCTTGTCGAGCCATTCCTAGTCGCGGAGGGGGTGTTAGAATAATAATCGTGATAAATATAAATGAAGTATCCGGCTTTAAGGTTGCTTACTTGGGCATCTAGGCGATTGCAGCTTAGGCCCACATCCTCGATGGTGTCTGGACACTTTGCTTGTGGTCCGAAGAATAATTTACACATTCCTTCGAGCGTCAACCCGAAGAAGTGCTTAATAGTCCGCGGACCTTCCGGATTAAACTCCCACATACGGAGAGGCCGACGTTTGCACGGCAATATCCGCCGGACTAGCATTACTTGAATTATGCTGACAAGATTTATGTCCCTCCTAATAAGCTCCCGGATGCGATTCTGCAGTTCTGGTACATCGCCAGCAGGCCCATAACTCCGTCCCACATCGGTCCAAGACGCCAACTGTGATGGAGGGCCTGAGCGGAACTCGGGGGTAGCTACCCACTTTGTGCCTCTGGGAGCGGTGACATAGAACCATCTCCGTTGCCATACGTCGGACACTTCCAGAAAAGAACCCTCTGGCCGTGGGGCATTGGCGTTCCTGCTTATTATGGCGCCTCCGCACTCTGCATGTCGCCCCTCGATCATCTTCGGCTTCACAGTGAAGGTCTTTAGCCATAAGCCGAAGTGTGGGTTGACATGGAGAAAAGCCTCGCACATGATAATGAAAGACAAGATATGGAGAATGGCGTCTGGAGCCAGATCATGGAAGTCCAAGCCATAGTAGAACATAAGCCCCCTCACAAAGGGGTCGAGGATGAGGCCTAGGCCTCGGAGGAAGTGAGGAGTAAACACGATGCTCTCATTGGGCTCCGGCGTGCGGATGACTTGCCCCGGACCAGGAAGCCTGTGCTGGATATCGACAGTTAGGTATCCAACCTCCCTAAGCTTCTCAATATCCTCCTCCTGAATCGAGGAGGCCACCCACCGGCCTGTTGCGTCGGATCCGGACATATTGGAGGATCTGGGGTGTTGGAGCTTAGGCTTTGGGCGATGGAGCTCGAGGTATGAGAAGGAGCAAGAGAGGTGGAGACGAGGAGTAGGCCTCGACCCCTTTATAAAAGGGATGAATACCAAGAGTCCTTAGCGTGACCGCTTGAGACTTATCTAAAATGAAACACGGGATTATACCAACAGTCGCCATGGGGTCTCATATGGCCATATTGATGAAAGATCCCGTATTAAGAGGGACACGATCTCTGCTTTGGCAGGACGTGCCGATAAAACCGCCTCACAACGCGAGTCGAGGTGGAGCAGGAAACGCCGGTTCATGTTGAACCAGGTCACGATGCAAGGGCACGACATACAAAGATTGCCAGCAGAACGGATTTATGTTAAGGGTGTGTGAAGATCATCTTGCAGATTCGGACACAACGTACGTGTTCGATAATCACCTTGGAGTATTCGAAGGAGGAACCCGCCTTGCAATGCTGAAGACAAGACTGCGCGTCGGACTCATCGTCATTGAAGCCTGGTTCAGGGGCTACTGAGGGAGTCCTGGATAAGGGGGTATCCGGACAGCCGGACTATATACATCGTCCGGACTATAGAAGCGTCAAGATACAAGACTCAAGACTTCGGCTCGTGTCCGTATGGGACTCTCCTTTGCATGGAAGACAAGCTTGGCGATCCGGATATTATGTTTCCTTCCTTGTAACCGACTCCATGTAAACCCTAGCTCTCCGGTGTCTATATAAACCGGAGAGCATGGTCCTTAGAAGGACGATCACAATTACAATCATACCATCATAGGCTAGCTCTTAGGGTTTAGCCTCTATGATCTTGTGGTAGATCTACTCTTGTATTCCACATATCTTCAATATTAATCAAGCAGGAAGTAGGGTTTTACCTCCATCGAGAGGGCCCGAACCTGGGTAAACATTGTGTACCTTGCTTCCTGTTACCATCAGCCTAAGACGCACAGATCGGGACCCCCTACCTGAGATCCGCCGGTTTTGACACCGACAGGGGGTGTGTAGTACCCAGCATAAATGTCCTCAGGGATTTCGAAGGCAGTATTGACCTCAGGCCTCTTTCCTCCCTTCTGTGGCTTCTTATCAGCCATTTTCTTCAGCTGAGGAATATGAACAACTGAAGTTTCTGAAGAGGTATGCAACTTTTCTTCGAGGAACGCTCCAAATGAGTTAAGTTGATGAGAACCTAGAGATTCAGCAGCGGACATGAGTACATGTGAACAGAGTATAGTTGCGGGGAATTTGGAGAGGTCATATGCGTTCTCAGAAGGTTTTAAAAAGGATTAGGTTTGAGGAATTTGACCAGATGAGTCTTGAAGAATTTCACTAAGTGTTCTTAATCTTAGGTTCCAGAGTTGTATAGATTGAAAATCCACACAATTGAGGAATCTTGAAGAAAATCATCGCTTAGAGAAACAAATCAAGAGCAGATAACATGTGAGGTGTTTAGTGTGTGAAGATTTGAAGAATAAACACTTTTGAAGATTTTCAAGAAAAACACATGAATCAAAGAGGGCAGTAAAAGTAACTTTTAATTACCCCTTGATGAAGAACATGACGAACTGGGAAGTGTAGATGTGAAGTTCGTCAGTTCAAATCTTCCACGCCCTAACTCGGCAAAGGAAGACGGCTACGGCGGCGGCGGAGTGAAGAAATCCGCAACCGACGCGAGTACGATGGTGACGAGGTCAAGGCAGTGAAGCTCTTCCTCACCGGCGACGATGAAGTAGCGGCGGCGCTAGGGTTTGGAAAGCTCGAGTGTGAGTGAGAGCGAGCGGAGTAAAAATGAAGTGAAGAAGAAGCAGGGGTATTTATAGTGAGAGTGAAAAATTGTACGCCCGAAGAATTCGGACGAACGTGCCCCTGGCCCTTCTCATTCGTTTGACATGTGTCACCCACGTACTGTGAGGTGGCGATCATGTAGGATCGTGGGTGAATAGATGAGCATTGTCATGGGATGCGGAACGGTTTGAGCGGCAAAGCCCAAAATTCAGATAATATTAGTTTAGGTTTCGTTCATAATTTCTTTAGCTGTCAAGGAAACAGTGAATATTTTGAACGAGTTTCAATTAGAACGCATATGAAGAATTTGTGAACAGACTAGGTTGAGTTTAGCATAGAGGGGGAAGGGTCCGATCACATTCACTTAGCAGAAAAATTAGCTTGAAGAATTAGCAATAAGTGAATGTTGTAGAGGACATAAACTCATATATATATAAACCAATGAAGAAAAACGACGGAAGGAGTGAAGACAATGCAAGTTGAAGAATTTGAAAAGAACTGAGGATTTTCAAAAATTTGAGGAAAAACTCAAATTGAAGATTTTCAACTTTTGGTGGTGGCTTAACCCACCGTATAAGAAAGCTGACTTCAGACACCGCGTACAATTGTCATAGGGCTCTGAGAGTCAATTTCTTCATTAATTTCTTCACACTTAGAGGGTTAGTCTTCATTGATTGAAGAAAAATGTTACTTTGTGTGTTGCGCATCCAAGTCATCAAGTCAGCATAAGTGTTAGGATGAGTGTCCATTTCAGAGAACATTCGAAGATTCTAGGATATTTAGCTCACACCGCAACTTGCTAAATCTCTTCTCATCCAAGGGCTTTGTGAAGATATCGGCTAGCTGTTCTTCAGTCCGTACATGCTCAATGGAGATGTCGCCCTTCAACACATGATCGTGAAGAAAATGATGACGAATATGAATGTGCTTTGTCTTCGAGTGCTGAACTGGGTTGTGAGCAATCTTGATAGCGCTCTCATTGTCGCAGTAGAGAGGCACATTCTTCATGTTGACACCGTAGTCCTTGAGAGTTTGCTTCATCCATAGCAGTTGAGCACGGCAAGAACCAGCAGCAATGTACTCAGCCTCAGCTGTAGATAGTGATACGCAGTTCTGTTTCTTCAAGGACCAACAGACCAAAGATCGTCCGAGGAAATGACATGTGCCTAACGTTGACTTGCGGTCCACACGGTCACCAGCATAGTCAGAGTCTGAATATCCAACGAGATCAAAAGCCGAGCCCTTGGGATACCATAATCCAAGTGTTGGTGTGTGAGCTAGATATCGAAGATTATGCTTCACAGCCTTATGGCGTGATTCCTTCGGGGTAGCTTGAGATCGGGCACACATGCAAACACTAAGTATAATATCTGGCCTAGATGCACATAGGTACAATAAAGAGCCAATCATGGAGCGATATACCTTTTGATCGAAGTCTATACCATGTTCATCAGTGCACAGTTGGCAACTTGTGGGCATTGGAATTTTGACCCCTTTGCAGTCTTGCATGCTGAATTTCCTCAATACATCTTTGAGGTATTTCTCCTGAGATATGAATATGCCGTTGCGCTGTTGACAAATTTGAAGACCTAAAAAGAATTTCAATTCTCCCATCATAGACATTTGATATTCTTCACTCATTATATAGGCAAATTCATCACTATAATGTTGGTCAGTACAACCAAAGATAATATCATCAACATATATTTGGCACACAAACAATTCATCATCATAAGATTTACTGAAAAGAGTTGGGTCGAGTGAACCAGGTTTGAAGCCTTTTTTCATGAGGAATTCCTTCAAAGTATCATACCACGCCCGAGGGGCTTGCTTGAGGCCATACAGGGCCTTGTTGAGTCTGAAGACTTTGTCAGGATGCTTTGGATCTTCAAAACCTGGTAGTTGAGAAACATATACTTCTTCCTCAAGCTTACCATTGAGGAATGCACTTTTCACATCCATTTGATATAATGTGATATTATGATGGTTAGCGTAAGCAAGTAATAAGCGAATAGCCTCAAGTCTAGCAACAGGTGCAAAAGTTTCATCGAAATCAGTTCCTTCAACCTGTGTGTAGCCTTGAGCTACAAGCCGTGCCTTATTCCTCACCACAAGGCCATTTTCATCTTGCTTGTTGTGGTAGATCCATTTTGTGCCAATGATGTTGTGCTTGCGAGGATCTGGACGATTGACCAGTTCCCAGACGTTGTTGAGCTCGAACTGATGTAATTCTTCTTGCATAGCTTGAATCAACTCAGGCTCCAAAAATGCTTCATCTACCTTAGTGGGCTCTATGATAGAGACAAAAGCAAAGCACCCACAAAAGTTAGATAAATGTGAAGATTTTGAGAGAGTGAGAGGACCTGGTGCTTCAATGTCATCAATGATCTTCTCGATTTTCACTTCGTTTGCAATGCGAGGATGAGCGGGTTGTCTTTGAGGAATTTGATCCGCCTTCCCTTCAGGAGCATTTTCTTCAGCACCATTTTCTTCAGGTGCGCCAGCCCGGCGTTCATCATGATCTGGGATAAAGTCTTCAGCAGATTCTTCGGTAGGAATGACATCCTCAGTAGCCTTGAACTTGATAGAATCCTCAGGTGCTGGTTCATCTATCACAGAAGGTAGGTGCTCTCTTTGCGAGCCATTAGTTTCATCAAACTGCACATCTACAGTTTCAACAACTTTGTGAAGAACGTTGTTGAAGACTCTGTAGGCGTGAGAGTCCTTTCCATAACCAAGCATAAAACCTTCATGTGCTTTCGGTGAGAATTTGGAAGTGTGATGAGGATCTCTAATCCAACATTTAGCATCGAAGACTTTGAAATAACTCACATTGGGCTTTTTGTCAGTGAGGAGTTCATAAGCAGTTTTCTTGAAGAATTTGTGAAGATATACCCTGTTGATGATGTGGCATGCAGTATCAATTGCATCAATCCAGAAATGACGAGGTGTTTTGTATTCATCAAGCATAGTGCGAGCCATTTCAGCAAGGGTTATGTTCTTGCGCTCCACGACACCATTCTGCTGAGGAGTATAAGGAGCAGATAACTCATGAGTAATACCAAGTTCATCAAGATAGCCATCAAGACCAGAATTCTTCAACTCGGTCCCATTGTCAGTTCTGATGTGCTTGATCTTCACACCAAAGTTGGTTGAAGCCCTCGAGGAAAATTGTTTGAAGACTTCCTGCACTTCATGTTTGTAAGTGACAATGTGCACCCATGTGTAACGAGAAAAATCATCAACAATAACAAAGCCATATTGAGTTGCATCATTTAGAATTGCAGAATAATGATTAGGACCAGAGAGATCCATGTGAAGCAATTCAAATGGTCGAGTGGTGGTCATGATAGTATTTGCTGGATGCTTGGCCTTTGTCATCTTTCCAGCTTCATAGGCTTCGCATAAGTGATCCTTGAGGAATTTGACATTCTCAATGCCAATGACATGCTTCTTCTTCACAAGCGTGTGTAGATTCCTCATGCCAGCATGACCAAGTCGTCGATGCCATAGCCAGCCTTCTAAAGCTTTTGCAAGTAAGCATACGGCTGGATGTGGTCCTATAGAGAAATCAACGATATACAGCATGACCAAGTCGTCGATGCCATAGCCAGCCTTCTGAAGCTTTTGCAAGTAAGCATATGGCTGGATGTGGTCCTGTAGAGAAATCAACGATATACAAATCTCCTCTCCTAAAGCCTTCGAAGACTTTGGAATGGTCAGCTTCCATGATCACAACACAACAATATTTTCCAAAGACAACAACCATATCGAGATCACAAAGCATTGAGACAGACATGAGGTTGTATCCTAAGGACTCGACAAGCATGACTTTGTCCATGTGTCGATCCTTTGAGATTGCAACCTTACCTAGACCGAATACCTGACTTTTGCCTTTGTCAGCGAAGATGATATGCTTCAGATGTGACGGTGATAAGGGAGCATCCATCAGTAGATTCTTGTCACCAGTCATGTGATTCATACATCCACTATCGAGGACCCACTCATTGGCTTTGGGTTGATCATCCTGCAGATGAATTAGTGCAACTTACGAACTTATATACTTCATTAGTGAAGAATATGACATCAATATCATCAGATCAATTTCATCGAGCAATAGCACAGATAAATTAGTATGAGGACGTGAGAAATGAAAATTCATTTCTTCATGATTAGCCTGCATCCTTTCAGGCACATTCAGGTCTCCAGCAAATTCTTCAGACGTTTTGCGCACGTCTGGAGACCTAACCCTGCATAAGAGATTAGTTCTTTTTCTTTACCACCCACATCTGAAGGGGTGGCAAAGAATTCATCACTCTGCGAGCACCATATGAGAAAGGTGGCATAGAAGCCAGCCCGCTTTGTTTCACATAAGAGGGGTTAGGGTAAGCATATGAATAAGCAGAGAAATTCTTTGAGGACTTATGAACATAATGATTTGAAGAATAATACTCATATTCATAGTTCTACCCTGCGAAACAGAGGGGTTAGCACGATGATGATCATGTGAGGATTTTGATCCTATTGAGGAATTGGATCCATATGAAGAATTAGGTTCATATGAAGAATTTGGTCTGGGGTTCCTATTCTTCACAGGTGGTGTCATGAGGACATTCACTTGAAGACTTTCAAGACAGCTTTTGGGAACCCAGAGTTTCTTCATAGGGGAACTGTTCCTGCAGTTAGTGCCAACATATCTAGCAAATACTTCACCATTCTGATTTTTGAACAGTTTATAGTTGGAGTCAAATGACTCATCAGAAGAATGAGGAGATTCACATGTAAAGCCAGATAAATTGGATGGATCAACTAGAGGTCCCTTTGCAGCAACCCATGAGGTTTTGGGGTACTGCTCAGGCTTCCAATATGTTCCATCAGCATTGAGTTTCCTCTCAAAGGCAATACCCTCTTTCCTAGGGTTCCTGTTGAGGATCTGCTTTTTAAGCACATCACACATAATCTGATGCCCTTTGAGGCTTTTGTACATGCCTGTCGTGTACAATTCCTTCAGCCCTGCATCATCAGTGGTACTAGCAATGTCCTCAGAAGAGGAATTAGTGATATCAGAGACTGGTGAAGAATTTGTAATATTTGAAGCATTTGAACATTCAGGTGATGAATTAGTAGATTCACGTTCAATGCATTTCAGACATGGAGGAACAAATTCTTCCTGAGTAGCACTGATTTGTTGAGCAAGCAATGAATCGCGCTCCTTCTGAAGATCTTCATAACTCACTCTTAGCTTCTCAAGATCTTGCTTTCTTTGAAGAAATTCATAAGAAAGCTTCTCGTGATCATATAAGAGAGTGTTATGATGACTTTGAAGGTTGTCAAACTTAGACTGAAGTCTCTGAAGATTTTCAGTTAAGTCTTTAGTGCGATCCATTTCTTCACCCAACATATCATCACTTTTGTCTAGCATGTTTTGAAGCTTTTCAATAGCCTTTTGTTGTTTCACAGCAATCTTAGCAAGTTTAGAGTAGCTGGGCTTGAGGTTTTCATCAGATTCATCCTCACTAGATTCAGAGGAGGGGTATTTAGTTACCTTGGCACCCTTTGCCATGAAGCAATAGGTGGGAGCGTAGTCATCATTGCCTTCATCAGCATTGTTGGTGTTGCCATTTTCTTCAGAGTTGAAGATAGACTTGCTGATGAATGCGGTAGCAAGAGCTAGGCTTGACACACCAGACTCGGACTCCTCAGATGCCTCCTCTTCCTCATGATCCTTAGATTCAGCCTCAGAGTCCATTTCCTTGCCAATGAATGCCCGAGCTTTCTTGGAGCTGCTCTTCTTGTGAGATGAAGATTTTGAGGATTTTGATGATGAAGACTTCGAAGATTTCTTCTTCTTCTTGGCATCATCAGAACTATCATCCTTGTACTTCTTCTTCTTTAATTCCTTGTCCCACTGAGGACAATCTTAAATGTAGTGACCAGGTTTCTTGCATTTGTGGCATAGCCTCTTCTTGTAGTCACTTGATGAGGAATCATTGCTCCTTGAGGATTTTTCGAAGCGACCACGTCTTGAGAACTTCTGAAATTTCTTCACGAACAGTCCTAGTTCTTCAGGATCACCAAGGCTGCTAGTAGAGTCCCCTTCTTCAGACTCAGAGACAGCCTTGGCCTTCAGAGCATGTGGTTTGCCATACCTCAAACCATAGAGATCTCTCTTCTCAGAAAGCTGGAACTCATGAGTGTTTAGCCTCTCGAGGATATCAGCGGGATCAAGTGACTTGTAATCAGCACGCTCTTGAATCATCAGTGCCAGAGTGTCAAATGAGGAATCGAGTGATCTTAGCAATTTCTTCACCACCTCATGGTTGGTGATGTCAGTGGTGCCAAGTGCTTGAAGCTCATTTGAGATATCAGTGAGGCGATCGAAGGTTTGCTGAACATTTTCATTGTCAAGTATTTTGAAGCGGTTGAAGAGATTGCGAAGAACGTCAACACGAGAGTCATGTTGAGTTGAGACTCCTTCATTTACTTTGGAGAGCCTATCCCAGATAAGCTTAGCAGTTTCCAAAGCACTCACTCTTCCATATTGTCCTTTGCTCAGATGGCCACATATGATATTCTTCGCTTGAGAATCGAGTTGCTTGAATCTCTCCACATCACCAGCATTCAGGGAAGGTGTGACTGAGGGAACACCATTTTCCACAATGTACCAGAGATCGTTATCAATTGCCTCAAGATGCATTCGCATCTTATTCCTCCAGTGGGGGTAGTCCGTTCCATCGAAGGTAGGACACCCAACAGAGACCTTAATCATACATGCGATCGACATAACTAAAACTCCAGAAGGTTAAACCAAAATCACAAAGAACAAGGGAGTACATAGCTCTGATACCAATTGAAAGTGCGTTATATCGACTAGAGGGGGGGTGAATAGACGATTTTTATGAATTCTTCACTGAGGAATTTGCAGGTGATGAAATTCCTAAATGAAGAACTACTTGCAGCGGAATAAGTACTCAAAAGTAAACATAGCAGAACACACGCATAGTCATTATGATGAAATGAAGACAATCACATAGTACAGAAAGCGTAAGCACAGGATAACACAAGATGAAGACGGACAGACTGAAGAAATTAAACTCGGGAAATTGAGAAAGTCTTCAGTCAAAGTCTTCAAACAGATATGAACAAGCACACAGCAATAGAAATGAGGAAATGATTGAGTTGAGGAAATAGAACCAGTAAGCTCGGTGAAGACAATGATTTCATAGACCAGTTCCAACTGCTGTCTCAGTTGTACATCTGGTTGGAGCGGCAGAGTATTTAAACTTGAGGACAGCCAGTCCCGGACACACAGTCCTCACCGTATTCTCCTTGAGCTAAAGTCACACAGACCTCGCCCAAACACTCGTGGTAAGTCTTCGGGTGACTTCCAGACCTTCACAAACTCGGTCACTCGGCGATCCAAAATTCCTCTTGGATGCTCTAGACCTTGACGCCTAACCGTCTGGAAGAAGCACGGTCTTCAAAGGAAACAAGCGTCGGATCCAGGCATGATCAATCTCTTCAATGATGCTCAATCACTTTGGGGTTTTGTAGGTTTGGGTTTGGGTTTTCCTCACTTGATGATTTTCACTCAAAGTCCTCGAAGGATGGGATGCTCTCAAATGACAAGTGTCAGTTTCTCGGAGCAGCCAACCAACTAGTGGTTGTAGGGGGGGGGGGCTATTTATAGCCTAGGGAGCAGCTCGACATGATAAGACATAAATGCCCTTGTCTGATATGACCGTTAGGTGGGTAGATATTTTTGGACAGCTGGCGCATAGCACAGCAACAGTCGGAATATTTGACTCTCAAATTCCTCAGGGCTATCATGTTCCTCACTATGTACGCAATCCGCACTGGCAAATTCCGAACTCCTCAGTCATAACAAATTCCTCAGAGACCAGAAGAACTTCATCTCTGTCACTGAAGAATATGACTGAACTGTGTGAGAATTCCAATGGCTTCACTCGAAGGGATTGGTAGGTGTAGGATTTTGAGTTGAGCATCACATGGAAATTTTTCCTTAGTATTTCCTTGACCCCCTTTAACAGTACGGTGTTTCCTATGACTCAAGAAAGAGAAAATGAAACTATGAAATACAGAGTCTTCACGGTTCATGTTCCTCGAATGATTACCAAGTCTTCAAGGTCACACCAATTTCTTCACTTTCAAAGTCTTCAAAAAGTCTTTAGATATCCAAAGTCTTCAGTTGAAAAACTTCATTTTTAGGGGTCGACTTTCTCTATAAATATCAAACTCCTCATAGACTTATAGACCTGTGTACACTCACAAACGCATCAGTCTCTTAACCTATAAGTCTTCAATACACCAAAATCACTAAGGGGCACTAGATGCACTTACAATAAGGTATTGCAATCTAGTTTTTATTGGCGTACTCTCTTCAAAGATGCCCGTAAGTTTGTCTCATCATGTGATGAATGCCAAAGAATAGGTAATATTGGTAACCGTCAAGAAATGCCTATGAATTATTCACTTGCTGTTGAACAATTTGATATTTGGGGATTTGAATTTATGGGACCTTTTCCTTCCTCTAATGGGTATACACATATTTTGGTTGATGTTGATTATGTTACTAAATGGGTAGAATCTATTCCAACCAGTAGTGCTGATCACAACACCTCTATTAAAATGCTTAAGGAAAATTTTCCAAGGTTTGGAGCCCCTAGATATTTAATGATTGATGGTGGTTAAAACTTTATTCATGGTTGTTTCCGTAAGATGCTTGCTAAGTATGATGTTAATCATATAATTGTGTCACCTTATCATCCTCAGTCTAGTGGTCAAGTTGAACTTAGCAATAGAGAAATAAAACTAATCCTACAAAAGACTATTAATAGGTCCCGGAAGAATTCGTCTAAGAAATTAGATGATGCACTTTGGGCTTATAGAACAGCTTACAAAAATCGTATGGGTATGTCTCCATATAAAGAGGTTTATGGAAAGTCTTGTCATTTACCTCTTGAGTTAGAACACAAAGCATTTTGGCCAATAAAAGAACTCAGTTATGATTTTAAACTTGCTGGGGAAGGAGGTTATTTAATATTAGCTCATTAGATGAATGGAGAACCCAGGCTTATGAAAATGCTAAGTTATTCAAAGAAAAAGTTAAAAGATGGCATCACAAAATAATCCAAAAGCGTGAGTTCAAAGTAGGTGAATATGTTCTTTTGTACAACTCTCATTTTAGATTGTTTGCAGGAAAACTCCTCTCCAAATGGGAAGGACCCTATGTCATCGAGGAGGTCTATCTATGCGGAGCTATCAAAATAAATAATTCTAAAGGGACTAACCCGAGGGTTGCCAATGGGCAACGAATAAAACACTATATCTCAGGTACGCCCATTAATGTTGAAAGCAATGTTATCCAAACTTTAACACCGGAAGAACACATAAAAGAGTCCTTCCGGAACACTCCAGAATCATGAAAATAAGGAGGTACGTGATACGGTAAGTAAACGGACTCCAAAAAATCCGCAAAAAAATTTTTTTTGACAGTTTTGGAATATTTACACAATTAGGAAAATGAGAGTCTTCAACAAAAGTGACCCTGGTGGGCACGATACACCAGGGCGCGCCTGATACGTCTCCAACATATCTACTGTTCCAAACACTTTCGCCCTTGTTTTGGACTCTAACTTGCATGATTTGAATGGAACTAACCCCGACTGACGCTGTTTTCAGCAGAATTGCCATGGTGTTATTTTTGTGCAGAAATAAAAGTTCTCGGAATGACCTGAAACTCCATTCAGTCACATTTTGGAATTAATAAAAATATTGGTGAAAGAATCAACATAAGGGGGCCCACACCCTGTCCACGAGGGTGCAGGGCGAGCCCCCTGCCTTGTGGGTCCCCTGGACCTCCACCGACCTCAACTCCAACTCCATATATTCACGTTGGGAGAGAAAAAATCAGAGAGAAGGACTCATCATGTTTTACGATACGGAGCCGCCACCAAGCCCTATTCTTCCTCGGGGCGGCTGATCTGGAGTCTGTTTGGGGCTCCGGAGAGGGGAATCCGTCGCCATCATCAACCATCCTCCATCACCAATTTCATGATGCTCATCATCGTGCGTGAGTAATCCCATCGTAGGCTTGCTGAAAGAACATGCGGTGCCCCCATGTTTGGTTTTGGTAATTGATGACAATCTCTATGGACTAATGGTTGTCTTGAGTTATATTTGAAGGATCTATCCATAGTTTTTTCTTGAAGTCCATGTGTTAGTTTCAAGGAGTTTATGAGTTGACCAAGGTGCTATTAAGGAATTATCCAAAGATTGGTCATGTCAGTGTTGAGCTTATTACAAGCATGTCTTGAAGAAGAAGATTGTGTGATCATTCATTTTTACCTTCAAGACATCATCCAAATGAAGAGAGTTGGAAAGATTCAAGGTTGATCAAGACTAAGTCAAAGAGTGAATCAAGTTGATCAACACACAAAGCGTAGAATATGTACCGAGAGGGATCAAACGATCCCATGGTATGGTAAGCACTGTCAATTATGCTTTGTGTACTAACCCATGACCTTCGTGAGAGTTATTTGTGGGGTTAGGTTGTGGTGTCCAAGTTCAAGTGAAGCATCACGAAGAGATCAAATGCTTGAAGCTTGCCGTCCATTGTGGTGACAATGGACTTGTGAAGATGTGCGGAAGAGAGGCTCACCCACAGTGGAGTATGGGGGAGCAATCAACTAGTCTTCATCGAGCCAACGCAATCAAGAAAGGTGGTCCAACTTGAGGGAGTCAAGATCGTCATCATCTAGCTCAAGTGGACCATGTGCAAGGCAAAGGTTTGCCCTTGATAGGTTTTCTATTTTACCAATCTCATGGTAGTTGTGGGAGACCGGGTTATAGGATCGTTTGCCGTACTATCAAGGGGGTATCTCAATGAGTTGCTTGATCGTATCGTTCGTAGAGAGCTCAAACCATTGCATCCTTGCATCATCCTTTTGGTTCTTGTTTGGTTCTTCTCCTTGTGAGATTTGGAGCTTTTAGTCATTTTTATGACAAGCTCGAGTTCATCGAAAACGGAGTTCACATGCATCTTCTATGATGTTTTCGATGTTGGAGGGTATGCCGGTTCTTCTCTGTTGGAGGTGTCACTCCTTTGTTTGCTAAGCATACCTCCCCTGCCTCTTCTTACTATAACCAAATGAGCTTGAGTTTTGCTCAATTCGGAGCTCATTTGCTGTTGGAGGTGTCACTCTTTTGTTTGCTAAGCATACCTCCCCTGCCTCTGTTGGAGGTGTCGCTGTTTTGATGCTACTCGTTGTCTTGTTTCAAACGAGCTTGAGTTTGCTCAATTCTGAGCTCATTTGCAGAAGTTATGGCAGTTCTGGTTTTCTTTGGAGTATTCTTTGTTTTCGCGGTAGTGGCATTAGGATGGCGCCAGGGGTAGTACCGCTGGGCCGGAGCGGCATAGCTCTTATCGCCACAAGCGGTAGTACCGCTGTCCGACAGCAGTAGTACCGCCCATGGCCATAAGCGGTAGTACGGCTCCGGTTCCGCGCTGGTACCGCCTCGACTCGATACGTGGTTTTCTCGTGTCGGGTTCAGCGGCAGTAGTAGCGGCAGTAGGAGCGGTAGTACTGCTCGTGAGCGGTAGTACCGCTGGGGTGAGCGGTAGTACTGCTTATATACGGTACTACCGCCCCAAGGTTCTTGTTTTGTTGCTCCGTTTCCCTACTTCTTCCGCCCGAGCGGTAGTACCGCTCGTGGAGCGGTAGTACCGCTCGTGTGCGGGCTGAGCACATAACGGTTGGATTTTCCCCCTCCTATAAAAGGGGGTCTTCTTCCCCATTGAAACTTATCCTTTAAGCTCGTGTTCTTCCCCCATTGTTGACCTTCTCCGAGCTTGCTAACTCTCAATCCCTCCATGGATTCTTGCTAGTTTTTGAGGGAAAAGAGAGAGGAGATCTAGATCCACATTTCCACCAATCACTTTCTCCTCTAAGTGAGGGGAACCCCTTGGATCTAGATCTTGGAGTTCTTCGTGTTCTTCTTGTTCTTCCTCTCATTTTCCTCCCTAGCATTAGTTGCTTCGGTGGGATTTGAGAGAGAAGGACTTGGGCACTCCGTGTGCCCTTGCCATTGCATTTGGTGCATCGGTTTGAGTTCTCCACGTGATACGTGGAAGTTACAAGTTGAGAAGCTTATTACTCTTGGGTGCTTGGTGCCCTTGAGCATGTTCCTCTTGGGTGCTTGGGTGCCCTAGACGGTTGGTGGTGTTCGGAGCTCAATCATTGTTGTGTAAAGCTCCGGGAAAGCGTCGGGGTCTCCAATTAGGTTGTGGAGATTGCCCCGAGCAATTTGACGGGTACCGGTGACCGCCCCCAAGGGTTGCCAAAGTGTACGGGTTCGGTGACCGCCCCCAAGGGTTGCCATTTGTACGGGTTCGGTGACCGCCCTCAAGGGTCCCTTAGTGGATTCACGGCATCTTGCATTGTGCGAGACCGTGAGGAGATTATGGTGGCCCTAGTGGCTTCTTGGGGAGCATTGTGCCTCCACACCTCTCCAAACGGAGATTAGCATCCGCAAGGGTGTGAACTTTGGGATACATCGCCGTCTCCGCGTGCCTTGGTTATCTCTTAACCGAGCCCCTTTACTTATGCACTTTACTTTGTGATATCCATATTGTTCTTTGTCATATATCTTGCTATCATATAGTTGCTTATCTTGCTTAGCATAAGTTGTTGGTGCACATAGGTGAGCCTAGTTGTTTTAGATTTTGTGCTTGACAAATTAACCGCTAGGTTTATTCCGCATTTGTTTAAGCCT
Organism: Triticum dicoccoides; assembly: GCF_002162155.2. Classification (NCBI taxonomy): domain Eukaryota; kingdom Viridiplantae; phylum Streptophyta; class Magnoliopsida; order Poales; family Poaceae; genus Triticum; species Triticum dicoccoides. The sequence continues at coordinate 702,212,021 of NC_041391.1, read as the reverse complement.
TAACAGTAATTATTTTGAAGCGCCTATTCACCCCCCCCCCCCCTCTAGGCGACATCCACGATCTTTCACTTGCTGGACGGTGATGGGTTGGATGAGATTTACCATGTAATCGAGTTAGTTTTGTTAGGGTTTGATCCCTAGTACCCATTATGTTCTAAGATTGATGTTGCTATGACTTTGCCATGCTTAATGCTTGTCACTAGGGCCCGAGTGCCATGATTTCAGATCTGAACCTATTATGTTTTCATGAATATATGTGAGTTCTTGATCCTATCTTGCAAGTTATAGTCACCTACTATGTGCTATGATTCGGCAAACCCCGGAGTGACAATAGTTGAGACACTTCCCAGTGATGACCGTAGTTTGAGGAGTTCGTATATTCACTAAGTGCTAATGCTTTGGTTTGGTACTCTATTAAAAGGAGGCCTTAATATCCCTTAGTTTCCAATAGGACCCCGCTGCAATGGGAGGGTATGACAAAAGATGGCATGCAAGTTCTTTTCCATAAGCACGTATGAGTATATTCGGAATACATGGCTACATTACATTGATGAACTGGAGCTAGTTATGTGTCACCCTATGTTATAACTATTGCATGCTGAATTGCATCCGACATAATTATCCACCATTGATCCATTGCCTACGAGCTTTTCACATATTGAGCCTTGCTTAGTTAATTCTCCGTTGCCACTGTTACGATTGCTACAAAACTGCTACTGTTACTTTTGCCACCGTTATTGTTACTTTTGCCACCGTTACTGTTACTTCCATACTACTTTTCTACTAAATACTTTGTTGCAGATATTAAGTCTTTCAGGTGTGGTTGAATTGACAACTCAGCTGCTAATACTTGAGAATATTCTTTGGCTCCCCTTGTGTCGAATCAATAAATTTGGGTTGAATACTATACCCTCGAAAACTTTTGCGATCCCCTATATTTGTGGGATATCTGCACCAGGTTGGCCTGGCGCGCCCAGGTGTTTGTGCCCACCTCGGGTACTTTCCATCTCCGTTTTTCTTCCGTTCTGCTTGTTCTCCAAGATAAAAAAATCTATATATACCTCCAGAACCTGTTAACGTCCGTATCGCGGAGAAATCTCCTGCTTTCTTTTCTTGTTGTTTTCTGTCAGATCCAATCCACCATGGCCTCTTCAAGCTGCTCCAAGGACAAGTTCTTTGAAAACGTCATCAACCCATATCTACGGGAGGTGATGCAACGCCCTCAATATATCCAGATGCATGATGGGGTGCTGCACATCCGCGATGTGCAAGTACCCAGGGGTGCTGGATCCATGGAGGCTAGGCTTGGAGCCATGGAGCAGGACATCTTTAAGTGCAAGGGGATGGTGGAGCATGGACTCAATGCCAATCACCTCATAACCGCGGACTACTCCCGTGATCTTGAGGTGGATGGCAAGCCCATAAAGGACATCATCTTCTCCCTCAACGAGCAAATCAACTTCCTCCATAGCGAGACCCAGGATCTTCAAAGCCATGTCTTTGAGTATGAGGACAGGTTTAAAGGTGTGAGCTTGGCTGGTAGTGGCAGGATCCGGGAGACTCACTCCTCCTCCTATGATGGTGAACCTCTTCCGTGCAAACCCGAGGACAAGAAACCGTCTACTTCATCACCATCGTCTTCTTCATCACCACCAAAAGAAAACTAAGTATTGGGTATGGGCACTCCCCTTGTCTTTCGCCAAGCTTGGGGGAGGTGCCCCGGTATTGTATCAATCTCCACTATCTTTTGCCTTAATTTTCTTTGTTCGGTCAACAGTTATCTTTTGCTTTTAGATGAATAAAAGTTTAGTTCAATCCTTGCTTTTTGTGACTTGTCTTAGTGATCAATCCTTGTAATCGTGTGCGAGATATAAGAAAGTTTAGTTTGAGTTTTGCCTTCTTTACTTTCTTGCTGCAATAAAAAGAAAGAAAATAAAAAGAAAGATCATATGCTAATCTTATGGTAAGTGATGACATTACACAAGGAAAAGTATAAGTAGAAAATTTTATTGTAAATTGACAAACATAGCATTGGTCAATGATGCAACACTTGAAAGAATTAATAAGGGAAGAGAAGATTCACATATAAATATATTATCATGGAAATCTTTTGTTATTGTGAGCACCCATCAAAATATTATATGCCAAAATTGTTGACGTTGGACAAGGAAGACAACTTAATGATTTATGTTTGTTCATATTCACGTAGAAGTCATATTGTCATAGATCCTTCAACATGTGGTGCTTGCCCCTATCTTTGCTAGCCAAAAATTCCGCACTAAGTAGAGATACTACTTGTGCATCCAAAACCCTTAAACCCTATATTGTTTGAGAGTCCACCATACCTACCTATGGATTTAGTAAGATCCTTCAAGTAAGTTGTCATCGGTGCAAAAAGGGCAATAAAAATTGCTTATAAAAATGTGAGATCATTTAGTGTAAGGGGAAATTGAGCGTTGTAAGAACTTGTGATGGTGAAGAATAAAAGCGACAGACTGCATAATAAAGGTTGCCATCACAAGGGGCAATATAATGTGACGTTCTCTTGCACTACGGGGTTGAGCATACAAACAGAAAGTGCATGGCAACCTCTCCTTCCCTCTACGAAGGGCCTATCTTTTACTTTTCATGTGTTTACTTTTATGCAAGAGTCAAAGTTTTTCTCTCTATTCCTTTTATTTTTCTCCTTTGGCAAGCATCATGTGGTGAGGAAAGATCTAGGCACATATGTCCAGTTGAATATGGGTGGCATAAGTTACTATTGTTGACATCACCCTTGAGGTGAGTGTGTTGGGAGGCAAAACTATAAGCCCCTAACTTTCTTTGTGTCCGGTTGAAATGTTTTGTTCATGTGTACGCGGTGAGTGTTAGCAATCATAGAAGACTAAATGATGGTTGAGTATGTGGACTTGCCTAAAGGCTCCGATACGTGACCCTTCCTGAAAAGATGATGAATTGTAGTTGCAAAGTTGACTGAGAACATAGTTTGTTGGTTTCCAATAGATTTTATGCTTTATACTTCAATGTTGTGATGAATTGTCACTTGTTCATGAGAAGTCTATGATAAAAGTTTTAAATTAAAGTTTTTTGCTATTATAATAAGTCACATGATGCTGCTATGTCCGTATTTTTGTTTTATCGACACCTCTCTCTCTAAGCATGTGGACATGTTTTTCGATTTTGGTTTTCGCTTGAGGACAAGCGAGGTCTAAGCTTGGGGGAGTTGATACGTCCAATTTGCATCATGTTTTCCTACTGTTATTTATGTTTTTTATTGTATAATAATGCTTTTTGGAGTAATTCTAATGCCTTTTCTCTCATAATATGAAAGGTATGCACCAAGGGGGAGAATTCTGGCAGCTGGAAATCTGGACCTGAAAAAGCTACATCAAGCTACCTATTCTTCACAACACCAAATGAGCTGAAACTCCCTGAGGATTTTTTATGGAATATTTAAGGAACATTGGAGCAAATAAGTACCAGAGGAGGGCCACCAGGTGGGCACAACCCACCTGGGCGCGCTAGGACGCCCAGGCGCGCCCTGGTGGGTGCTGCCCTCCTCGGCCCACCTCCGGTGCCCATCTTCTTGTATATAAGTCATTTTGACCTAGAAAAAATAAGGGGAGGACATTCGGGACGAAGCACCACCGCCTCGAGGCAGAACTCGGGAAGGAGCACTTTTGCCCTCCGGCGGAGCAATTCCGCCAAGGGAACTTCCCTCCCGGAGGGGGAAATCATCATCATCATCATCACCAACAACTCTCCCATCTTGGGGAGGGCTATCTTCATCAACATCTTCACAGCACCAGCTCCTCTCAAACCCTAGTTCATCTCTTGTGTTCAATCTTTGTATCAAAACTATAGATTGGTGCTTGTGGGTGACTAGTAGTGTTGATTACATCTTGTAGTTGATTACTATATGGTTTATTTAATGGAAGATTATATGTTTAGATCCATTATGCTATTCAATACCCCTCTGATCTGGAGCATGTTTATCATTTGTGAGTAGTTACTTTCATTCTTGAGGTCACAGGAGAAATCATGTTCCAAGTAATCATGTGAACTTGGTATGTGTTCAATATTTTGATGGTATGTAGATGTTGCCATTCTCTTAGTGGTGTCATGTGAACGTCGACTACATGACCCTTCACCATATTTGGGCCTAAGGGAATGCATTGCGGAGTAGTTATTAGATGGTGGGTTGCGAGAGTGACAAAAGCTTAAACCCCAGTTTATGCGCTATTCCGTAAGGGACCGGTTGGATCCAAAAGATTAATGCTATGGTTAGAATTTATTCTTAATACTTTTCTCGTAGTTGCGGATGCTTGCGAGAGGGTTAATCATAAGTAGGGGGTTTGTACAAGTAAGAACAGCCCCTAAGCACCGGTCCACCCACATATCAAATTATCAAAGTACCGAACACGAATTAAGCCAACATGATGAAAGGGACTAGATGAATTCCCGTGTACCCTCAAGAACACTTTGCTTATCATAAGAAACCATTTTGGCATGTCCTTTGCCTCAAAAGGATTGGGCTACCTTGTTGTACTTTTGTTACTACTATTGTTACTTGCTCGTTACAAATTATCTTGCTATCAAACTACTCCGCTACTTACAATTTTAGCACTTGCAGACATTACCTTGCTGAAACCACTTGTCATTTCCTTCTGCTCCTCGTTGAGTTCAACACTCTTACTTATCGAAAAGGGCTACAATTGACCCCATACACTTGTGGGTCATCAGCAACGGAAAAGTAACGTAGCAAAGATCAATATGAAACGAACTTGTAGGCAATGGATCAATGATGGATAATTATGTCGGATGGCATTCATCATGCAACAGTTATAACCTAGGGTGACACAGAACTAGCTCCAATTCATCAATATACTGTAGGCATGTATTTCGAATATAGTCATACGAGCTTATGGAAAAGAACTTTCATCACATCTTTTGTCCTACCCTCCCATGGCAGCGGGGTCCTATTGGAAACTAAGGGATATAAAGGCCCCATTTTAATAGAGAACCGTACCAAAGCATTAGCACTTAGTGAATACATGAACTCCTCAAACTACGGTCATCACTGGGAAGTGTCCCGACTATTGTCACTCCGGGGTTGCCGGATCATAACACATAGTAGGTGACTATAACTTGCAAGATAGGATGAAGAATACAAATATATTCATGAAAACATAATAGGTGCAGGGCGCGCCCACCCCCCTGGGGTGCGCCCCCTGCCTCGTGGGTCCCCTGGACCTCCACTGACCTCAACTCCAACTCCATATATTCATGTTCGGGGAGAAAAAAATTAGAGAGAAAGATTCATCGCGTTTTACGATATGGAGCCGCCGCCAATCCCTATTCTTCCTCGGGAGGGCTGATCTGGAGTCCGTTCGGGGCTTCAGAGAGGGGAATCCATCGCCATCATCATCATCAACCATCCTCCATCACCAATTTCATAATGCTCACCGCCATGCGTAAGTAATCCCATCGTAGGCTTGCTGGACGGTGATGGGTTGGATGAGATTTACCATGTAATCGAGTTAGTTTTGTTAGGGTTTGATCCCTAGTATCCATTATGTTCTAAGATTGATGTTGCTATGACTTTGCCATGCTTAATGCTTGTCACTAGGGCGCGAGTGCCATGATTTTAGGTCTGAACCTATTATGTTTTCATGAATATATGTGAGTTCTTGATCCTATCTTGCAAGTCATAGTCACCTACTACGTGTTATGATCCGGCAAACCCTGGAGTGACAATAGTCGGGACACTTCCCGGTGATGACCGTAGTTTGAGGAGTTCGTGTATTCACTAACTGCTAATGCTTTGGTCTGGTACTCTATTAAAAGGAGGCCTTAATATCCCTTAGTTTCCAATAGGACCCCGCTCCCACGGGAGGGTAGGACAAAAGATGCCATGCAGGTTCTTTTCCATAAGCACGTATGACTATATTCAGAATACATGCCTACATTGCATTGATGAACTTGAGCTAGTTCTGTGTCACCTTATGCTATATCTATTCCCGGTGATTATCCATCATTGATCCATTGCCTACGAGCTTTTCACATATTGAGCCTTGCTTAGTTACTTCTCTGTTGCCACTGTTATGATTGCTACAAAACTTCTAATGTTACTTTTGCCACCGTTACCGTTACTTCCATACTACTTTGCTACTAAATACTTTGTTGCAGATATTAAGTCTTTCAGGTGTGGTTGAATTGACAACTCAGCTGCTAATACTTGAGAATATTCTTTGGCTCCCCTTGTGTCGAATCAATAAATTTGGGTTGAATACTCTACCCTCGAAAACTGTTGCGATCCCCTATACTTGTGGGTTATCAAGACCTTTTTCAGGCGCCCTTGTCGGGGAGCATAGCTCTATCTTTGAGTCACTTGGGATTTATATCTATTGATCACTATGAGGAACTTGAAAGATGAAAGAACCAAGATTTTTCCCTCAACTACGAGGGGAGATAAGGAACTGCCATCTAGCTCTGCATTTGATTCACTTTCTGTTATGAGTAAATTTGCGACACCTAGACCTGCACCTGCTATTGATTCTGATATGCCGCATGTTATTGATGATGCCACTTCTACTATGCATGATGCTTATGATGAAACTACTTCTCTTCTTGATAATACTATGCCATTAGGTGAATTTCTTGATGAACAACTTGCTAGGGTTAGAGAGAATTAAATTATTGAAACTGATGATATTGATGAAAGTGATTATTAAGATTCTCCCCCTAGATATGAATTGCATGTTGTGCGTGAGGGTTATGTTATGGATGAAGAAGCTGCTAGAGACCTTTTTGCTTGCAATGATAGATATGATCTTAAGAAACTGTTAGCTAAGCAGAAAGAAAAGTCTTTGAATGCTAGAATGAAATATGACCCTGCTTTTGCTACTTCACCTACCAGTGTTACTGATAAGGATTATGATTTCTCTGTTGATCCCGAGTTAATTACTTTGGTTGAATCTGATCATTTTTATGGCTATGAATCTGAAACTGTTGTGGCACATCTTACTAAATTGAATGATATGGCCGCCCTATTTACTTATGACGAAAAAATTCGCTACTATTATATTCTTAAATTGTTTCCTTTCTCATTAAAGGGTGATGCTAAGATATGGTTTAATTATCTTGCTCCTGGTTGTGTGTGTAGTCCCGAAGATATGATTTATTACTTCTCTGTAAAATATTTCCCCGCTCATAAGAAACAAGCTGCCTTAAGGGAAATATTTAATTTTGTGCAAATTGAAGAAGAGAGTCTCCCACAAGCTTGGGGGAGGCTTCTCCGATTACTTAATGCTTTTCCTGATCATCCTCTCAAGAAAAATGAAATACTTAATATCTTTTATAATGGACTAACTGATGCTTCCAGAGACCACCTGGATAGTTGTGATGGTTGTATTTTCAGGGAAAGAACTGTTGAGCAAGCTGAATTGCTATTGAATAATATATTGAGTAATGATAATGATTGGACACTTCCTGAACCAACTCCTAAAACAACTCCAAAGAAAATGGGTATTCTATTTCTCAGTCCCGAAGATATGCAAGAGGCGAAGAAATCTATGAAAGAAAAAGGCATTAAAGCTGAAGATGTTAAGAATTTACCACCTATTGAAGAAATACATGGTCTTGATAACCCGACACAGGTAGTAAAGGTAAATTCTCTCTATAGATTTGATAAGTGTGAAATCCCATCTACTAAGTTTGCTAGTCAATGCTTGGATGAGTTTGATAATTCTATTGTTAAACAAGAAAACTTCAATGCTTATGTTGGTAGACAATTGAAACGTAATTCTTATATGGTTGAACACTTGAGTGATTATATGTCTAGAGTTAAAGGTGACCTTAAGCTTATTAGTAAACATGCATCCATGGTTACCACTCAAGTAGAACAAGTGCTGAAGGCACAAGATGATTTGCTCAATGAATTAAATAATAAAAAATAATGATAATGATGTTAGAGTCATGACTAGAGGTGGTAGAATGACCTAGGAACCTTTGTATCCTAAGGGCCACCCTAAGATAGTTGAGAAAGATTCTCAAAGAACTAATATTAATGCACCTAGTCCTTTTAAGAAAAAGAAAAAGGAAAATGATAGGACTTTGCATGCTTCTAGTGAACCTGTTATAGACACACCTGAGAATCCCAATGATATTCCTATTTATGATGCTGAAACACAATCTGGTAATGAACATGAACCTAGTGATAATGTTAATGATGATGTTCATATTGATGCTCAACCTAGTAATAACAATGATGTAGAGATTGGACTTGCTGTTGATCTTGATAACCCACAATCAAAGAATCAATGTTATGATAAGAGAGACTTCGTTGCTAGGAAGCACGTTAAAGAAAGAGAACCATGGGTTCAGAAACCCATGCCTTTTCCTCCTAAGCCATCCAAGAAAAAGGATGATGAGGATTTTGAGCGCTTTGCTGAAATGATTAAACCTATCTTTTTGCGTATGCATTTGAACTATATGCTTAAAATGAATCCTTATGCTAAGTATATGAAAGATATTGTTACAAATAAAAGAAAGATACTGGAAGCTGAAATTTCCACCATGCTTGCCAATTACACTTTTAAGGGTGGAATACCAAAGAAACTAGGAGATCCAGGAGTACCAACTATACCATGCTCCATTAAAAGAAACTATGTTAAAAACTGCTTTATGTGATCTTGGAGCCGGTGTTAGTGTTATGCCTCTCTCTTTGTATCGTAGACTTGATTTGAATAAGTTGACACCTATTGAAATCTCTTTGCAAATGGCCGATAAATCAACCGCTATACCAGTCGGTATTTGTGAGGATGCGCCTGTTGTGGTTGCAAACATTACTATTTTAACGGACTTTGTTATTTTTGATATTCCCGGGGACGACAGTATGTCGATCATCCTTGGTAGACCCTTTTTGAATACTGCAGGGGCTGTTATTGGTTGCAACAAAGGCAATGTCACTTTTCATGTTAATGGTAATGAGCATACGGTACACTTTCCAAAGAAACAACCTCAAGTTCATAGTATCAATTCTATTGGAAAAATTTCAACGATTACTATTGGAGGTTTTGAATTCCCTCTTCCTACTGTCAAAAAAATATATGATATTCATTGTTGGGGACATGCATATCCCCGTTGAGGTAACCTAGTGTTATTCGAAAATTCTCCGGTTTCATGTTACTCGGAAGAAGTTTGTTAACAAGACTTGATCAACCTTGTTAGTGGATTCCTTTTGATGAGCATGAGATGGATGAAGTTAGAAAGCACAACCTTTTGTACCCTCCTTTTACTTTCTGATATTTGGAATAAATAAATCAAAAATAGTTTTTTTTTGTCTGTTTTTTGAATTATCCATGCAATAAAAAAATACCCTGAAAATAAAAGTTCTCCAAATGACCTGAAAATGGAGTATGATTTTTTGTAGAATATTTATGAATTTCTAGCACTTAGAACACACCAGGGGGACCCACCATTTGGCAACAAGGGTGCAGGGCGCGGCCACCCCCCTGGGGTGTGCCCCTGTCTCGTGGGCCCCACATGGCCTCCCTCCACTTATTCCAGCACCCACACACTTCGTCTTCCTCTAGCAAAAATCATCTCGTAGCTCAAACCCGTGTTATAGCTCGTTTTGCTGCCATTTTTTATCTCCTTGCTCAAAGCTCCATTCACAAAACTGCTTTGGGGGATTGTTCTTCGGTATGTGACTCCTCCAATGGTCCAATTAGTTTTTGTTCTAGTTCTTTATTTATTGCAAATTTTTACTACTAAGGTGACCCTGTTCTTGAGCTTGCATGTCAAATTTATATGGTCCAAAGTAGTTTTAATGCATGATATAGCCTCTAGGCACTTATTGGAGTAGTTGCTATCAATCTTATTGAGTTAGGTTAACTTTTGATTTGAGTCACTAAAAATTTCAGAGAAAGAAAATGGTGAAGTGATTTTTGAGGGGCTCCTCGAGCCGAAGCTCGAAGGATAAGCAGAATGAAGAGAATAAAAAGCCCAAATACCATCTTCCTTGCACTGCGGAGGTTCGGGCGTGCGAATGGCCTTATGATACATTCTTGAGAGCCGCGGGAATTCATGACGACTTTTATTATCTGGCTGAGAATGCAGGCCTCGCCAACTTCCTCCACGACCAGTGTGAATAGTATCTCCTACTCACTAATATTTTTGTGCAAAACTTTTATTTCCATGCTAGAAAATCACCACCTTCAGTGGAATTTTATTTATACGATGAGTTTAAGGAGATGTCACTGTATGATTTTTGCGTAGTTTGCAAGTTGCCCTTTGCAAGCAGCATCGAGGAACCACATCCTAGTGATTGGATGGATTTATTGATAAAATTGCTATAGGGGAAACGAGAAAAGTTTCAGATGCAAGGACTACTAGTATACATTTTCGTGTTCTACGTTACTTTGCAATATTTGCTAGTAGATGCTTAATTTGTCGCGGGAATAGTGGGAACCTTAGTGCTCCAGACCTTGCTATTTTGTGCCATGCTTTGTTTCGTGATACAACTTTCAGTTTAGGCGCCATTGTTGCTAAACGGTTAAATCTGAACCGTACAAAAGGCCCCATCTTTGGAGGTATCTTTGCTTCACGCCTTGCTAAACACTTTGAGATACCTATTAGGCATCATGAGAAAGAGGAAAAGTTGTTGCCCACTATTTTGCTAGACTATAATAGTATGGTAGCACATGACTTTATTGTTAAAAATAAGAAGAAGATACTTAAGTATAACTTGATATTTCCTAAAACTATGAGACTATTATCTTGCCTGCACCCTCTTTGTTTAACATACTTTCAGGCACATACCTCATCCTGTCCGAGGACATTTATGCATACTAGGAGCTGACACAAGTCCCAGAGCCTGAGCCTAAGCCACCACTTGACCCATATCGAGAGTCTGTTTATCAGTGGGATCTAGAGGAGCTCGCTAACCAGTGGCACCCCGAGGACCCTCCTCAGTACACCAGAGAGGGTCGCTTCGATCCATGGGCATAAACCAACTTAGGCCAAAAGCCTAAGCTTGGGGGAGTATGTATTTCTCACCGACATTACATTCATGTTCACACACTCATTCTAGTTGTCGGTGCTCATACTTTTTCATTGTATTATCCATGCTAGTTTATTTTCTTTTCTTGCTTTCTTCTTGTGTGTTTGAAAAACCTTGAGAAAAACAAAAAAATAGTTGTAGCTTTTAGCTAGTTTACTTTCCACGCTTGTAGTAGTAATATTAAAAGAAAACCCAAAAAGATTTCTAGTTCTTCTTTTGCTTGTTGGGACCTTTCCCGTGTAAATAGTTGTATTCTTCTTTGAATTTCTTTTCTTTCCTTTGGGGGTCGAGAGGAGAAGACCACGATGAAAATGTTGAGTGGCTCTCATATGCATTATTGTTGATCTAACAAAGAGCCCATATTACCTTGTCTTCTACTTTGTATTAAATGCTTGCAGATTCCAGCCTAGTCCAATGCACGTGCACTATTATTATTATTCACACCGTTCGGTCGTGCAAGTGAAAGGCAATAATGACGATATATAATGGAATGACTGAGATGAGAGAAGCTGGTATGAACTCGACCTATCTTGTTTCTGTAAATATGATTAGTTCATCGTTCCTGATTCAGCCTATTATGAATGAAACATGTTTGCAATGACAATTAGAGATTATAGTTGCTCATGCCATGCTTAATTAGCTAGGAGTTTATGATGGTTTACCTTGCGTGCCAACAGGCTATTAAAATGGTTGTGATGTGGTATGATAAGGTGGTATCCTCGTTTGAATGATTCGAGTAGCTTGAGTTGGCACATGTTCACACATGTAGTTAAAATAAAATTAACATAGCCTCCACGATATTTATGTTCATGGTGATTTATATCCTACTCATGCTTGCACTCATTGTTGGTTAATCTTAATGCATGTTCATGACTGTTGTCGCTCTCTAGTTTGTCACTTCCCAGTCTCTTTCTAGCCTTAACTTGTACTAAGCGGGAATACTGCTTGTGCATCCACTTCCATAAACTCCAAAGTTATTCCATACAAGTCCACCATACCTTCCTATTTGCGGTATTTACCTACCATTCCAAGTAAATTTGCATGTGCCAAACTCCAAACCTTCAAATGAAATTCTGTTTTGTATGCTCGAATAGCTCATGTATCAACTAGGGTTGTCTATATCTTCCACGCTAGGTGGGTTATTCTCACGATGAGTGGACTCCACTCATCATTCACGAGAAAATGGCCGGTAACTGGGATGCCCAGTCCCATGCTCAAATCAAATCAAAATAACTGCAAACATAACTCCCCCAGGATTGTTGTTAGTTGGACGGTACCTGTTGTCTCGGGTCAGCCATGGAATATTGCTAGTTGGTGGTGGGGAGTATAAACTTTACCATTCTGTTTGGGAACCGCCTATAATGTATGTAGCATGGGAGATATCGAGATCTCTTGGTTGTTATGTTGACAATGAAAGTATGCCGCTCAAAATATTATTTATCTCTATTTCAAAACTCGAGCTCTGGCACCTCTGCAAATCCCTTCTTCCCTCTGCGAAGGGCCTATCTATTTACTTTTATGTTGAGTCATCATCCTCTTATTAAAAGCACAAGTTGGAGAGCACCCTGTCATTTGCATGCATTGCTATTAATTTACATTGAGTATGATTGGATCTCTTTTGCCATGAATTACAATGTCTAGTTAGTGCTTGATCTTTAGGGGTGCTCTACATTTATGTTTTGCGGTCTCAGAAAGGGCTAGCGACATACCATCTTGTTCTATCATATTATGATTGTTTTGAGAAAGTGTTGTCATCCGAGATTTATTATTATTGCTCGCTAGTTGATTATGCCATTGATATGAGTAAATGTGAGACCTAAGTGTTATTGTGAATGTGGTTAGTTCATAATCTTTGCTGAAAACTTGAATGCTGGCATTACATATTTGCAACAACAAGATCAAACAGAGTTTGTAAAAGTTCTTCTTTATCACTTTCAGTTTGTCAACTGAATTGCTTGAGGACAAGCAAAGGTTTAAGCTTGGGGGAGTTGATACGTCTCCAATGTATCTACTTTTCCAAACACTTTTGCCCTTGTTTTGGACAGAAACTTGCATGATTTGAATGGAACTAACCCGGACTGATGTTGTTTTCAGCAGAATTGCCATGGTGTTATTTTTGTGCAGAAATAAAACTTCTCGGAATGACCAGAAACTCCACGGAGTCACATTTTGGAATTAATAAAAATATTGGTAAAAGAATCAACTTAAGGGGGCCCACATCCTGTCCACTAGGGTGCAGGGCGCGCCCACCCCCCTAGGGCATGCCCCCTGCCTCGTGGGTCCCCTGGACCTCCACCGACCTCAACTCCAACTCCATATATTCACGTTCGGGGAGAAAAAAATCAGAGATAAGGATTCATCGCGTTTTACTATACAGAGCCACCGCAAGGCCCTATTCTTCCTTGGAGGGCTGATCTAGAGTCCGTTCGGGGCTCCGGAGAGGGGAATCCGTCGCCATCGTCATCATCAACCATCCTTCATCACCAATTTCATGATGCTCACCGCCATGCGTGATTAATCCCATCGTAGGCTTCCTGGACGGTGATGGGTTGGATGACATTTACCATGTAATCGAGTTAGTTTTGTTAGGGTTTGATCCCTAGTATCCATTGTGTTCTAAGATTGATGTTGCTATGACTTTTCCATGCTTAATGCTTGTCACTAGGCCCCGAGTGCCATGATTTCAGATCTGAACCTATTATATTTTCATGAATATATGTCAGTTCTTGATCCTATCTTGCAAGTTATAGTCACCTACTACGTGTTATGATCCGGCAAACCTCGGAGTGACAATAGTCGGAACACTTCCCGGTGATGACCGTAGTTTGAGGAGTTCGTGTATTCACTAAGTGCTAATGCTTTGGTCCGGTACTCTATTAAAAGGAGGCCTTAATATCCCTTAGTTTCCAATAGGACCCCGCTGCCACTAGAGGGTAGGACAAAAGATGCCATGCAAGTTCTTTTCCATAAGCACGTATGACTATATTTGCAATACATGCCTACATTACATTGATGAACTGGAGCTAGTTCTGTGTCACCCTATGTTATAACTGTTGCATGATGAATTGCATCTGACATAATTATCCATCATTGATCCATTGCCTACGAGCTTTTCAAATATTGAGCCTTGCTTAGTTACTTCTCCGTTACCACTGTTACAATTGCTACAAAACTGCTACTGTTACTTTTGCCACCGTTACCATTACTCCCATACTACTTTGCTACTACATTCTTTGCTGCAAATATTAAGTCTTTCAAGTGTGGTTGAATTGACAACTCTGTTGTTAGTACTTGAGAATATTCTTTGGCTCCCTTGTGTCGAATCAATACATTTGGGTTGAATACTCTACCCTCGAAAACTGTTGTGATCCCCTAATACTTGTGGGTTATCAGCGCCAGGCTTGCCTGGCACGCCCAGGTGGGTTGTGCCCACCTCGGGTACTTTACAATCTTCATTTTTCTTTTGTTCTGCTTGTTCCCCAAGATAAAAGTTCTATATATACCTCCCGAACCTGTTAACCTCCCTATCGCGGAGAAATCTCCTGTTTTCTTTTCTTGCTGTTTTCTGTCAGATCCAATCCACCATGGCCTCTTCAAGCTCCTCCAAGGACAAGTTCTTCGACAACGTCATCGACCCATATCTGCGGGAGGTGATGCACCACCCTCAAGCTATCCAGATGCGTGATGGGGTGCTGCACATCCGCGATGTGCAAGGACCCAGGGGGGCTGGATCCATGGAGGCCAGGCTTGGAGCCATGGAGCAGGACATCTTCAAGTGCAAGGGGATTGTGGAGCGTGGACTCAATGCCAATCACCTCATGATCGTGGACTACACCCGTGATCTTAAGGTGGATGGCAAGCCCATAAAGGACATCATCTTCTCCCTCAACGAAATCAACTTCCTCCATAGCCAGATCCACGATCTTCAAACCCATGTCTTTGAGTATGAGGCCAGGTTTAAAGATATGAGTTTGGCTGCTAGTTGCAGGATCCGGGAGACTCACTCCTCCTCCTATGATGATGAGCCTCTTCCGTAGAAACCCGAGGATAAGAAATTGTCTAGTTCATCACCACCGTCTTCTTCATCACCACCAAAAGAAAACTAAGTATTGGGTATGGGAACTCCCATTGGCTTTCGCCAAGCTTGGGGGAGGTGCCCCGGTATCGTATCAATCTCCACTATCTTTTGCCTTAATTTTCTTTGTTCGATCAACAGTTATCTTTTGCTTTTAGATGAATAAAAGTTTAGTTCAATCCTTGCTTTTTGTGAGTTTGCTGGTGATCAATCCTAGTAATCGTGTGCGAGATATAATAAAGTTTAGTTTGAGTTTTGCCTTCTTTACTTTCTTGCTGCAATAAAAAGAAAGAAAATAAAAAGAAAGATCATATGCTAATCTTATGGTAAGTGATGACATTACACAAGGAAAAGTATAAGTAGAAACTTTTATTGTAAATTGACAAACATAGCATTGGTCAATGATGCAACACATGAAAGAATTAATAAGGGAAGAGAAGATTCACATATAAATATATTATCATGGAAATCTTTTGTGATTGTGAGCACCCATCAAAATATTATACGCCAAAATTGTTGACGTTGGACAAGGAAGACAACTTAATGATTTATGTTTGTTCATATTCACGTAGAAGTCATATTGTCATAGATCCTTCAACATGTGGTGCTTGCCCCTATCTTTGCTAGCCAAAAATTCTGCACTAAGTAGAGATACTACTTGTGCATCCAAAACCCTTAAACCCTATATTGTTTGAGAGTCCACCATGCCTACCTATGGATTGAGTAAGATCCTTCAAGTAAGTTGTCATCGGTGCAAAAAGGGCAATAAAAATTGCTTATAAAAATGTGAGATCATTTAGTGTAAGGGGAAATTGAGCGTTGTACGAACTTGTGATGGTGAAGAATAAAAGCTACAGACTGCATAATAAAGGTTGCCATCACAAGGGGCAATATAATGTGATGTTCTCTTGCACTACGGGGTTGAGCATACAAACAAAAAGTGCATGGCAACCTCTGCTTCCCTCTACGAAGGGCCTATCTTTTACTTTCATGTGTTTACTTTTATGCAAGAGTCAAAGTTTTTCTCTCTATTCCTTTTATTTTTATCCTTTGGCAAGCATCATGTGGTGAGGAAAGATCTAGGCACATATGTCCAGTTGAATATGGGTGGCATAAGTTATTATTGTTGACATCACCCTTGAGGTGAGTGTGTTGGGAGGCGAAGCTATAAGCCCCTAACTTTCTTTGTGTCCGGTTGAAATGTTTTGTTCATGTCTACGCGGTGAGTGTTAGCAATCATAGAAGACTAAACGATGGTTGAGTATGTGGACTTGCCTAAAGGCTCTGATACATGACCCTTCCTGAAAAGATGATGAATTGTAGTTGCAAAGTTGACTGAGAACATAGTTTGTTGGTTTCCAATAGAGTTTATGCTTTATACTTCAACTAGCGGTGTTACCCGCGCATTTGCGTGGCTAGACTTGGATTCTATTTATTTATGTTTGAAGTAATTACTTACGTTTTAAAACTTATATAACTTCGTATCAACGACGTCAATATTGCTTACACTTTTCTACTCAAAAAAAAAAGTTTTGATTTATCATTTATTTTGGTTGTCCTTTCACCGCTGGCCTCTAGTTAGAATTTTTAATATTCTATCCCATCGATTATTGTACTACTTTTGCTTCAATTGGTACATCGCAATTATATATCTTTAAGTACATGACATGTTGAGCTCTTCGTTCACAATAATATTTATACTTGTTTATAATCGATAAGGATGAACATGACGGCTTGTTTGTTTTATGTTTTAATTAAATAATAGATAATGATTTGCTCACCTGCTGTGGGTGAAAAAACCATGATTTTCCTTGTTCATATATTCACTTTGCTAACCTATTTCTTGCTGAAAAAACGATTACCTTATAGAAACCGCTTCTAATATCTCCATAGATTATACTTTTTTATCCGTACATCCCTCCAACCATTTTCTTGGTTCACCAAGCCATATAGAAAAGCAAAGCACATAGACAGTGGTAAAGGTCCCAGCGAGTGATTCGAAATGTTGGTAAGATCACTACTTTTACTACAGAGGTAAGATTTGCATTTTCTTTTAAAAGCAACACAGGGCAGAACATGACAAATGTTACGATTTTCAACTTTGAAGGAATCACATAGGGAGTAAATGTACCCATATCTTCTGCTAAGGGTTCTGATAAGATGTTAAGATAAATATAAAAAAGGCTTATTAAGGCCGTTTATGAAATTGACATAAGAATCATGACGTACTGGTTCCACTTCACAATCTTATTATGTATAGAAATTTATGAAACATCCTAATCATTTGGACTATATAGAAACATCTTGCTATCAATATATGCACCTTGCTATATTAAGAATGGCACACTCAATAACCTGAAACAATAATCACTTTCCATATATGCACCTTGCTATCAAATTTTTAGCTGAACAAACCATTACCTTATGGAAAAAGATATAAAATTAGTCCATATAAATAGCCTCCAGGCAAGCATATCTAACATACAGAAAGTCTTTTTCATATGAAATTTTCTGCAGAATGTAAAGATGTTTTTAATAGCACTTCAATTTATAATGGGAACTAATAGGATGTTTCATGGTAAGAATACAGGAAATTAATATTAACTCTAACTGACAAAAAAAGCATCACTGCATTGAATAGTATTTGTATTAATAAGCTTCCTCCAGCATGAATCATTTTGCCATCTACTGTAGTTGTCTGCTCTTCAAGGAAATCACAAATTCCATGTAGATATATCACTGAAAGTAGTAAAGATGGTTATTAGAACCAAATAATTAGTAGCAGCAAAAGTTGATGGATCTTACACATGTGTTAGATACCCTAAAATCTTGCAACAATTGTTTCTAGGCAATTAAAATAATCGCCAATATAGCTAATGCATGGATGGACTAATGGGTAAATTAAATGACTACATGGTTAGGTAATATGCAGAAGTTATAGAAGCACTATACTTTATTAAAAACTTTTAAATGGCAAAACTATAATCAGACAATATTAAAGCATCAACATATTTTTTGTAAATATAATTGTTCGAATGGGCTGTAGTCTATAGTCCAATATAGTAGAATTTCGAAATATCATTTGTCACAGTGCATACATAACAACTTAAGATCAGATCAAAGTTTCTCCACTAAAGTAATAGGCTGCTCTTTAGTCTCGTGATTTGCACGCTGCACTTTATTTAAACTTCCTATTGTTTTCCATAGATCGTCTTGAATCTCCCATCTCAGTAACAGCTTTACAATACAAAAACCTGTATATGTGTATGGAACAGAAACTCCTTTAATTATGGACTGATACTACAACCACAAAACTCCTCGCGGCTTGGTTTGTCGTGCCTTTCTCTTGAGCTTACCAATAAACAAATATATTTTGTCGATAGCTCGAACACTGCTCTGAACGTGTTGGCATACTACAGAAAATTCAAGGTTACATATATAAAGGACCTATAGAAAACTGGGAAGAAGAAATATAACCTCCAATAGTTAACTTTCAAGTGTTCCGATGTAGACTTGGTACTAACTCCAGTAGTAGAACAACAATTTTACTGTCGAGAACAGCCTCTGAAATCAACATGTACATACAAATTAGAATCATCCTCAATTGTTTTTCATGTTCTCATAACAAAACAATTAAACCAAGATGAATAATCAACATATTTATAGGTGCAAATAAGGGTACATATGCTGACTCTATGAAGGCAATGTCATGGAATTGTGGCTCGTGTAGAACACTTGCTATAGTTTCTTTTTTGAAGGAAATATTTAGTATCTTTGACAGTTGATCACTCTAGCTTGCTACATACATGCTCTGATTCCTATGAAGGCAATGCCAAGGAATAGATGCTCCAGGAGAAATTCTCATCCTCCTTGTCCTTGGTAAAGAATAAGGCATAGGGTATGCATGCAAGTAATTACGAATCCAGCCAATAGAACCCTGCATCCCAGCCACAACTCTGATTTGGAGGATATGATCATCGATAGAACCCTGCCTGAAATCTGATGTATAGGCTATGATCATTGGATAATCAAAGAAGAGAATCTAATTGGAATAATACCATCGGAATGTCAGGAGCCTGCAGATCTCCTTCAGAGTAAAAACGCTGGTGAGCTGCATCGGGTTTTGGACTGTTGACCACGGCGGCCAATACTCTTGAATCTTGTGGGACATGGATGTCATGTGCCCATGTAGTCTTATCCTCTCAAGTCCACGTTGAGTTCTTTCAGTCCATGACCTTTTTTGCGCAGATCTATCCTGACTGGAGGCGTGACCTAGTCCTACCATGCAGTAGTCGGCACCTCCGACCTACAGGATTATGCTCTCGATATAGGGAGAGAAAACAGTGAGGCTGCTACCGCTCGTGATGCGAGACCGGCGTATGTGAGAGAAAGATTAAGATGCATATTATCTCCCGTGAGGTTTTTTTTGTTGTCGATTGAATTGGCATCTCCCGTGAGTTACTGTCTAAAAAAAATCTATATGTTACAGACGTGTTTTTGATGGACTGTTGACGTGGTGGTGGCTTTGATTACGTTTCTGTTTCCTTTTTTATCGCCCTTTGCTTTTCTCGTGCCACGAATTGTATCTCTGGATGTTTTTTTTTTAATATTGGTGTGGTTGCATTGATTACGTTTCCCTTTCCTTCTCGATCACTCTTTCCTTTGTTTTTCTATATCGTACCATGAATTGTATCAAGCAGTGAATCCATGAATCTCGAACCTGACCCAAACTATTGATGCTAGCCATCTATGCATCCACGTGACAACACATAAGCGTTCAATATTATTGGTACATACATGTTAGCATATTACGTAAAAACTTTAAATCTCAGCCATTATTATTCTAATCGAACGGCGTAAATTATATTAGTATATGTGGGTGAACGTGGTGGCTTATATGTCTCTTGTCTTAATTATACAATAGATGTTGTGATGAATTGTCACTTGTTCATGAGAAGTCTATGATAAAAGTTTTAATTAAAGTTTGTTGTTGTTATAATAAGTCACATGATGCTGCTATGTCCGTATTTTTGTTTTATCGACACATCTCTCTCTCTAAGTATGTGGACATGTTTTTCGACTTCGGTTTTCACTTGAGGACAAGCGAGGTCTAAGCTTGGGGGAGTTGGTACTTCCATTTTGCATCATGTTTTCCTACTGCTATTTATGTTTTTTTATTGTATAATAATGCTTTTTGAAGTAATTATAATGCCTTTTCTCTCATAATATGAAAGGTATGCACCAAGGGGGGGAATTTTGGCAGCTGGAAATCTGGACCTGAAAAAGCTACGTCAAGCTACATATTCTGCACAACACCAAATGAGCTGAAACTCCCTGAGGATTTTTTATGGAATATTTAAGGAACACTGGAGCAAATAAGTACCAGAAGAGGGCCACCAGGTGGGCACAACCCACTTGGGCGCGCTAGGAGGCCCAAGCGCGCCCTGGTGGGTGCTGCCCTCCTCGGCCCACCTCTGGTGCCCATCTTCTGGTATATAAGTCATTTTGACCTACAAAAATAAGGGGAGGACATTCGGGACGAAGCGCCGCTGCCTCAAGGCGGAACTCGGGCAGGAGCACTTTTGCCCTCCGGTGGAGCGATTCCGCCGGGGGAACTTCCCTCTCGGAGGGGGAAATCATCGTCATCATCATCACCAACAACTCTCCCATCTTGGGGAGGGCTATCTTCATCAACATCTTCACAACACCAACTCCTCTCAAACCCTAGTTCATCTCTTGTGTTCAATCTTTGTATCAAAACTATAGATTGGTGATTGTGGGTGACTAGTAGTGTTGATTACATCTTGTAGTTGATTACTATATGGTTTATTTGGTGGAAGATTGTATTTTCAGATCCATTATGCTATTCAATACCCCTCTTCTTGAGCATGTTTATCATTTTTGAGTAGTTACTTTCGTTCTTGAGGTCACGGGAGAAACCATGTTGCAAGTAATCATGTGAACTTGATATGTGTTCGATATTTTGATGGTATGTATGTTGCCATTCTCTTAGTGGTGTCATGTGAACGTCGACTACATGACACTTCATCATATTTGGGCCTAAGGGAATGCATTGTGGAGTAGTTATTAGATGGTGGGTTGCGAGAGTGACAGAAGCTTAAACCCCAGTTTATGCGCTATTCCGTAAGGGACCAATTGGATCCAAAAGTTTAATGCTATGGTTAGAATTTATTCTTAATACTTTTCTCGTAGTTGGATGCTTGCGAGAGGGTTAATCATAAGTAGGAGGTTTGTTCAAGTAACAGCAGCACCTAAGCACCGGTCCACCCACATATCAAATTATCAAAGTACCAAACACGAATTAAGCCAACATGATGAAAGTGACTAGATGAATTCCCGTGTACCCTCAAGAACACTTTGCTTATCGTAAGAAACTGTTTTGGCCTATCCTTTGCCTCAAAAGGATTGCGCTACCTTGCTGTACTTTTGTTACTACTATTGTTACTTGATCGTTACAAATTATCTTGCTACCAAACTACTCCGCTACTTACAATTTTAGCACTTGCAGGCATTACCTTGTTGAAAACCACTTGTCATTTCCTTCTGCTCCTCGTTGGCTTCAACACTCTTACTTATCGAAAGGGCTACAATTGACCCCATACACTTGTGGGTCATCAGCAATGGGAAAGTAACTAGCAAAGATCAATATGAAACAAACTCGTACGCAATGGATCAATGATGGATAATTATGTCGGATGACAGTCATCATGCAATAGTTATAACCTAGGGTGACACAGAACTAGCTCCAATTCATCAATATATTGTAGGCATGTATTCCGAATATAGTCATACGTGCTTATGGAAAAGAACTTGCATGACATCTTTTGTCCTACCCTCCCATGGCAGCGGGGTCCTATTGGAAACTAAGGAATATTAAGGCATCCTTTTAGTAGAGAACATGGACCAAAGCATTAGCACTTAGTGAATACATGAACTCCTCAAACTACGGTCATCACTGGGAAGTGTCCCGACTATTGTCACTCCGGGGTTGCCGGATCATAACACGTAGTAGGTGACTATAACTTGCAAGATAGGATGCAGAACACAAATATATTCGTGAAAACATAATAGGTTCAGATCCGAAATCATGGCACTTGATCCCTAGTGACAAGCATTAAGCATAGCAAAATCATAGCAACATCAATCTCAGAACATAGTGGATACTAGGGATCAAACCCTAACAAAACTAACTCGATTACATGATAAATCTCATCCAACCCATCACCGTCCAGCAAGCCTACAATGGAATTACTCATGCGCGGTGGTGAGAATCTTGAAATTCGTGATGGAGGATGGTTGATGATCACAATGGCGACGATTTCCCCTCTCCGGAGCCCAAAACGGACTCCAGATCTGCCCTCCCGAGGAAAAACAGGAGGTGTCGGCGGCTCCGTATCATAAAACACGATGAGTCCTTCTCCATCATTTTTTTTCTCCCTGAATATGAATATATGGAGTTGGAGTTGAGGCCGGTGGAGCTTTGTGGGAACCACAAGCCAGGGGGCGTGCCCAGGGGGGTAGGGCACGCCCCCACCCTTGTGGACAGGTGGTGGGTCCCCCTCGGTTGATTCTTTTGCCAATATTTTTTATTGATTCCAAAAATATTCTCCGTGAATTTTCAGGTCATTCCAAGAACTTTTATTTCTGCACAAAAATAACACCATGGCAATTCTCTTGAAAATAGCGTCAATCTGGGTTAGTTCCATTCAAATCGTGCAAATTAGAGTCCAAAACAAGGGCAAAAGAGTTTGGAAAAGTAGATACGATGGAGACGTATGAGGCTTGATGATGTATCCTCCTTCTTGATCAGCAAGCGGGAGAGGAGAAGTAGATGGGATCACAACCAACACGATGGTGTGGTGGTGATGGTGGTGGTGGAGCACCGACAGCGCTTCGCTAATCATCGTCAGGACGAGGCGGTGGAACTACGGAGTAACGTGAGAGAGAGGGCGCCAAGGGCTTGGTGTGTTCACTTGGGGCACCCCCTCTCCTCTGTATATAGATGGAGGGGCGTGGGAAACAGCCCCTCCAAGCCCTAGGGTGCAGCTAAGGGGGAGAGGACTTGGACTCCAAGTCCAATCCTATTCCTACTAGGACTCCTTCCCTTTTTGCCTTCCCTTGCCACATGGGCTTTTGAGGACTTGGTGCGCCGAGCACAATAAGGCCAGGATGCCTCCCCGCAGCCCATGCTATCCCTTGGGTCGTGGTGGACCCACTTGTGGACTTCCGAACCCCTCCAGATTCCTCTGGAACCTTCTGGAAGCTTTCCCGTACAATACCGAAAAAACTGCACCTTTTTTGGAACCCAAAATATGAATTCACATGTATAAATCTTTACCTCTCGACCACTCCCAGACTCCTCGGGACGTCCGGGATCTCATTCGGGACTCCGAACAACATTTGGTTACCACTCATCAAATATCCCAATAGTACTCTAGCGTCAACGAATGTTAAGCTTGCGACCCTGCGGGTTCAGGTATTATGTATTCATGACCGAGACACCTCTCTGATCAATAACCAATAGCGGGACCTGGATGCCCATATTAGTTCCTACATATTCCATGAAGACCTTTTATCGGTTGAACCTTTATGACAACATACATAATTCCCTTTGTCTGTCGGTATGTTACTTGCCCGAGATTCGATCGTCGGTATCTCTATACCTAGTTTAATCTTGTTACCGGCAAGTCTCTTTACTCATTCCATAATACATCATCTTGTAACTAACTCCTTGGTCACTTTGCTTGCAAGCTTCTTGTGATGATGTATTAGCGAGAGGACCCAGAGATACCTCTCCGTCACACGGAGTGACAAATCTCAGTCTCGATCCATGCCAACCCAACAAACATCTTCAGAGATACCTGTAGAGCATCTTTATGATCACCCAGTTACGTTGTGACGTTTGATAGCACACAAGGTATTCCTCCGGTATCCGGGAGTTGCATGATCTCATGGTCGAAGAAACATGTATTTGACATTAAGAAAGCAGTAGCAATAAACTCAACGATCATATGCTATGCTAACGATTGGGTCTTGTCCATCACATCATTCTCCTAATGATGTGATCCCGTTATCAAAGGACAACTCATGTCTATGGTTAGGAAACCTTAACCATCTTTGATCAACGAGCTAGTCTAGTAGAGGCTCACTAGGGACACGGTATTTGTTTATGTATCCACACATGTATTTAAGTTTCCGGTCAATACAATTCTAGCATGAATAATAAACATTTATCATGATTAAGTAAATATAATAATAACCATTTTATTATTGCCTCTAGGGCATATTTCCATCATATAACATGGCGGTAAATTCAACCACTAATTTTTACCCTTTTGAGCTTGTTTATGGGTTAAAACCTATTGTTGATCTTTTTCCATTTCCTGTTTTTGGAACGAACCGACTTTGCAAGTAAGGATGTTGATTTTGTCAAGCAACTTCATGAGAAGGCAAAGGGAAGAGGATGTTGTTGAGCAATGAAATTTGGTAAGGATACATCTACTGAAGGTCCGTTTTTCTAAGCAACGCAAGTGCAAGTTGTCGCTCATAGTGATGACCTATTCAAGGTGCTTGAGAAGATAAATGACAATGCCTACAAGATTGATCTTCTAGAAGATTATCGTGTTAGCCCAACCTTCAACGTCTTTGATCTTTTCTTATACTTTGGCCCTTTAGAATTGAGGACAACTCCTTCTCAAGAGACAGATGATGAGGATGATATCACAACCATTCACACTACACCAATCATCGATAGATGAATCACAAGAAGTCACACGAAGCAAATACATGATCACGTGAAATGTCTAAGAGGGCCCACAACATCTCAGCCCATGAAGAAACAATGTTTTATTTTGAATAAACATAGCTAGGAGTTAGGGGGGGGGGGGGACAAGTTTGCTGCTAAAAAATAATGTCCTGACTCTAACGAAACAATATTTGATGATGAAATAAGCTAAGTACACCTTACAAGAGAATTTTAGAAGTTACCTCATCAATTCCCTAAGCTGGTTTGGTTTCACACCTAAGCTAGTTCGGTTTTCACACTATTTTGGTTCTCGAAGTTAGTTTGCTTTCACACATATTGGAGGTGTGTCCCCAATATAAATACATTAGTGCATCCATTCGTAGAGAACTTTTGGTATTTCTATTAATAGACAAAGACATAAGACTCATCATGAGATTGGAGACTTATTGCTACCCTTATTCTCGTGATCCCATGTGGAGTTGCTCATAATTTGTGCTCCACAACTTAAGGGTGGTTGTGTGGGTCAGTGTTCGTGATTTCCCTTGCAAAGATTGCAGCAATCCCGTGCTCCACGTCTTGAACTCGGATTGCATGCTATGGTTGGCATCCTCCTCGTTGGGCCACCATCTCTTTTTTTTTGGCAGCTTGCAACTAGTCATCCCTCTGTTCATCGATCCTACGTCGTGAAGAGGGTGCGATAGTTATCCCTCCATTCATCGATCCTACGCCATGAAGAGGGAGCGACAATTATCCCTTCATTCATCAATCCTACACCGTAAAGATCGGGTCGCCCACTCGTGCTTCTCTTCTCTAAAGACAGTTGCGCGCCACTTTTTCTCTCTACCAAAATTATTTCGCAGGGACTTGCCGTGGTAAGAGGTCTTATGGCTCACAAGAGCTTAAGTGAGCGCACCAGCTAGATACCAAACTTGAGACATGAACTTTCTCTGCTTTTCGTTTCTTTACCTTGACAAGAACTTGCAACGTCTCCATGAATCCGACACTCCAATTAAATTGCATAGTATAGTACTGCAGATGAACATAAAGCATGTACTCCCTCGGTAACTTAATATAAGACCTTTTTTTGACAGTAATGATATCAGTATATAGCCAGTGAGTAACATAAAGTTTGCATGACAGCAAAAGACCGATGCATGTTTCTTGGACCAATATCTCAGCAAAGAAATGGGAACCCTGATACGAAAACAACACAAGGCATCCATCCCTTGATGAACTGCAAGCAGCATTTCGCAATGGCACTAACTAAAGTGGTGGTTAAATTTCTCTGTCTCTCTAGCTAGCTAGCAAATACAAAGGCTGGCATCATCATGCATGCAACTCAGCTTTGCTGCTTGCATTGGCAAATGGCACGAGCTCTTCAAAGTCAAACAGCACATTAGCATCTGACATACGCACAAAGTCCTCTGCCTTTATAGGTGTATCGTCAAGGCGGTAGACATCATAGATGCAGTCGCCGTCCACGTACCCACGCAGCCACTTGTCTCGTGACTGTGTGCGATGATCTTATTGTTGCATCTTCTTGAACTCGATGTTGCGCCCGTGCAAACTCTCCCCTGATGGGTGCACAATTCTGCTGCCGTCGTACTTGCGGTACAAGCAACGGACTTGCTCTGCCATGCAAACATACAGAGACATCAGCTTTGCTGCTTGCATTGGCAAATGGCACGAGCTCTTCGATCAGTCAAACACCACATTAGCATCTGACATGCGTACAAAGTCCTCTGCCTTTATAGGCGTATCGTCAAGTCGGTAGACGTCGTAGATGCAGTCGTCAACCACAGCACCTGCACAGCGACTTGCCTCGCCGCTGTGTGCGATGATCCCATTGTTGGTGAATGACTTTGAATACACTCCTTCTCCACACAGCATCTTCTCAAACTCGATGTCGCGCCCACGGAAGCTGTCCCTTGTTGGGTGTACAATCCTACTCCCATGGTACTCACAGTACATGCAACGGACTTGTTCTGCCATGCAAATATACAGAGACATCATGTTATTTATAGTTAGTATTGGATGGATGGTAGAGTCAACAGAAATTTACTTATACATTCATGCACAGTAATTAGTTATCGATAAGGGAGCAAATCAGGAAGCCTTTCTACACTGTTCGTGTCAGAAAATCTTTGTACGTAATTCATGGCGCTCGGGGAGCAAGGGGTGAGCCGTGAGCGGCGTAGATGGTTGGGGAGTGGGTAGCAGCGTTCACTGGATGATGATAGAGCTGCTAATATTGTCGTCCTATAAGACTGAAATATCCTTACACTTGCAGAGTTCATTGAACACTTTGTTAAAGGTGTATTCTGAAGGTGGTATCTTAAAGAAGCCTATGCTGCTTGGTGACTGAATCAGAAACCTCATGCTGTACAGAGGATGAGCTAAAACATGTGGTGTCACTCATAACAGTACTTTATACTTTTATAGAGATGACGACTTATAATACCTATGGTGTGTACATAATACAGTGCTTGACGATGGCTTTCCTCAAGAAATTGAATCTTCTAGAAATAAAGTTCACATAGGGTGCAGTAGTGATAATCCGTCTTCAGAAAGAAAGGATACTTCAGATTTTACAGTTGGCATTGTCTTACAGATCCCAATGGGATCACGTAGTATGAATATGAACATGATTATTTTCTTCCGTCAAAAATAGGACCACGGCAATAGCTCGGGTGCTTAAGCTTGGTTTTCACCTTTTATAATTATCTACTAGTACTGAACTTGACAGCTGAACTGAGTGTCTGCTATTCCATTATTAGGTTTGCTCTGTTTTGAACCTCCAGAGCCTCCGGCATGTGAAAACAGAGAGTTGGTGCTATTTTTGGTTAGACATCTTGCCTTTTGGCATTTTCTTGATTTTTAAAAACTTCTACCTACTTACTTCAGTAATTATCCATTGTGTTCAGTAATCTGTCAGGACAATTCTTCCGCCTCTGGTGCAGAATGAATCATTACTCGTAGTTTACGTACCTGCCTAACTTATCAGCTTGATACAAGACAGGGAATTATATATCTGATTGATGGAAAACATTAATAGCAAGGGCAAAACAGCCGCATACCAGTGCCGGGAGGCAGCACACGCACAGGGCAGCACACGCGCACTTCGGTGCCATCATTGGCACATTCAGCAAAGAAAAGCGTCGGAGGTGTAGCAGCAGATTGGGCAGCAAGGAAGTTGATGTGAGAGCAACGGTAGTAGCCTTTGCCAGGCCTTGTGCACACAGGACCATCAACATACTCATTGGCACCGCAGATAACATGAAGCTTGTAACTTGGTACCTTGAATCATCAGCAAGACAAAAGAAAGGTTAACTGGAAACATGGAATGTTTTACAGAGAGCAAAGACTAAAAGAGAAGGAAGCCAACCCCAAGCTCATTGCTGTATGAGTCCATTGCAGATTTCACCATGCTGACGAGCCTAGCATGCTGGTCCCAGAACTTGTTAATCCGATGTTGCACCCTTATGTGTGCCCACCGGTCTAGAACCTTGATCTCTGTTTCTGGCTGCTGCTGGTGTTCTGATAATAACATGCAGGAATGCATCAAGGATTCAGAGAGGTGCTCAGCATCCTCATGGGAGAGCATGGCGTCACCTTTGAGACGGTCGGAGGCCATCCGCAACACTGAAT
Source organism: Triticum dicoccoides (assembly GCF_002162155.2). NCBI lineage: Eukaryota > Viridiplantae > Streptophyta > Magnoliopsida > Poales > Poaceae > Triticum > Triticum dicoccoides. Next base: position 702,183,467 of record NC_041391.1, on the reverse strand, counting down.
TAGACGGCCTGAGAAGCTCTACCTGGTGATGAGGCTCAGGGTGTCTTGCTGCTGCTGCCGCAGCAGTGTAGGCTTGTTCGACAGTGGCAGATACCACCATATCATCATCATTTTTATCATCATCAAGGAGGAGGTTGGGATCAGCGAATCGGAGATCAGCACCGACAGCCTGCAGTCGTTGAATTGCTTCGTCAGGCCTGAGGTGTGTCGTGGCACACCGGGTGCACAGAAAGGATACAAGACCATATAGGGACCGGACAGCAATCTGCAGAAGGCCTCTGGTGCTGATCGCCGATATCGCGACATTTTTTGTAGGAGGGTAGGCTCGGTTATACCAGATGGTGTTGAGGATGATGTTGCCGACCGGATCCAGCGGGCCGTAGCAGTGCCCGGCCTGAAGCAAGCTGTGGTGGTAGTGAGACTGCAGCTTGTCCTTGGGCAGCCTGGCCAGTGCCTGAAGATAGTATCCATGGATGGTGGTGAGAAGCATACGCCAGACGGCTGCCCGCTCAAGAAACACCTTCTTCTCCAAGACGATGGGAGACAGGTCTGGACTGAAGTTGAGGAGGCGAGCAGAGGCGAGCTCCCATGATTTCTCCAGGCTGAAAACTCTAGGTGGGCTGAGGCTGTTTCTTGAGCAGAACATCATCTACCATGACAATGACAGTGGCAAAGGACTCGTCAGAGTAATCGGAATTGGCCGACGATGGAAGCACGGCGGCGACATTGTTGAGATCAGAATGCGAAAGCAACTTCCACCCTAGCGCGAACTGGCTGGGATTGGGGTGCTGGGCGGAGGCCGCGGCGCATCTGAGGGCGGTCTCGACGGCGGCCGCGGTGGTGTCGGACGCGAAGCCGAAGCTCAGCTCCATGCCGCGGCGATTGACGACGAGGTGGGCGGCGACGAGGGGATCCAGCCGGGCCTCGTTGAGGTACCAGATGGCCATGGCGTTGGTGAGGTGGGGGAAGAGGGCGGTCAGGAAGGCGACGAGGCCGTGGAACGACCGGCGGTTCATGTCCCCGATCAGATCTGGCTCGCCCAGCCGCGCCCCCGGGAGAGAACGCTCCTCCTCCTTGGAATCGACGGCGGCGCGGGCGATGGAGGCGCCGGCGACGATGTTGGAGACGGGGTCCAGGAGGCCGAAGCAGAAGCCGGCGTCGAAGACCCCGGGGATCTGTCTCACCCGCCCGTAGCAGCTCTGGATCTTGGCAAGAAGCTCCGACTGTAGCCTCACTATCTCCCCGCTGTTGAAGACGAGCTCGTCGTCCCTGAAGTTGCTCGGCCCGTAGACCCTCAGTGCGGCCGACGGAGCTGCTGCTTCCATGGACGGGAGGATACTTCGGTTGTCCCTGTCGAGAAATTCGGGGATCGGGCGTGCCTGCGGCAAGGCGAATCGTGACGGCCGGCGACGAGGAGTAGGTCGGCGGCGGCGGCGCTGATGGCGACGAGAGAAACCCCCGAAATTGTTAGGGCCGAACCAAATTGTTTTAGAGCACTAGTAAATGTGCACGTGCAACGCACGATCTCAACTAAAATACATATATAATATAATAACTCTATCACTATCACTATTTAACCATGGTACATAGATGTTTGTCTTGTATCAAAGACATCACTATCATTATTTGTTCTATATCACAGACATAACTTCATAGCATGTTCTGTCTAAGATTTGTCATCATTGTATCCAATTTTAACTAAATATGAGTTATATTATTTCTAATCAAAAAATATATCAAGTTTATTTCCTTCTATTTGGTTCCTATGAATGGGTCATTACAGTAGCCACTGGAAAATAAGTAAAAATTGATATGCAAGTGTGTGTATAGAGGTAATGGAAATAAGTGGTTTTCAACTAAGCTGATCTAATGACATAATTCATCAAAGTTCTAAGATATAAGCTTGTGCATCTAAGGAACACAAACATTGCTGTCATGACTTTTGACTTTTATGAAGGTGTCGTAGGCTGATGATCCTTGGTTATAAAGATGACAAAATATACATGAAAATATGTATATCATTTGAAACTTGCACTTTGTAATTGACTGGAGTTTCAAGTTGCGCTAGCATTGACTGAATTTTACCCATTGAAGGAAAACAACTGGGACAATACTACATACCACGTTGTGTTGCCATTGTGAAGCAATCTTCAGTGGCATCACAGAAAATCCATCACTTCAACAAGGAGAAATAAAATCACAAAATGTAAGTATGTAGTATTACTATGGCCATGAGGTGAGGTGAGTCTTGTTGAGCAGCTAAAAGCAAATAATGCCGTCCTGCCTTGCAACCTCGAAGATCATCCTCCTCCACTTGGCCAACCGCTCGCCGTCCATGTCGTCGACATTGACCGCAGCTTCGCCTTCCACACACCCAATCAACTCTGGCAGCCATGAAGGCCGCGGCCGCGGCGCCGGCTTCTTCCTTGTGTGTTGTGTGTGGTACCAAGCCGAGTTGCATTCTTCCCCATCCATAAAGGTAACCACATGTTGCGGTGAATAATGGCCACTCTGCAATAAAACTAAGCAATAATAGTTCAAACCATAAACAAAAGAAGAATTATGAATAATGTTGGTACCATGGCTGAAGATGTCAATCTGATGAACTATTTCACCATCAATTTGATAGGTCGTAATATCAACTGTCAAGAACCATCAAGTAAATAGAGTCATGACTAACATGAATACGTTTTCTTAACTCTAAGATGAGCATTGAACACAAGCTTTGGAAATGAATTGACTCTTCAAAATAAAAGCAACGTTGCCAATTATTGATATGACAATCATCTAGTTGATGTATACAACCAAAATTCAAAACAATTTGGTGTAGCCTATTCTACAGTATGCCAATAAAAGAGAAGACAAATTTCTATGTACACCAACAGAAGGTAGACATATGTTTATTCCATTTGAGATTACAACAGGGATGGTCTTTATAATCATGTCTCCACTTGAGAACAGTAGTTTATAAGAAAAGAAGTACAACAAATATAGATTTAGTGAGGAAGCAATGCATTAGAACTGAATCAATTGATAACAACATATAGTGAATGCTTGGAAATGCATGTGGACATAACTATTGACAGGAACAAATCCAATTTTATGGCTTAAAATCTATTAAAATAAAAACACTCCCTTTGCTCTGGCAAGATACTCCAGATATCCATTAAAATAATCATATATCGACTATAAGTCGCCTACAAAGAGAAACATCCGGATAGCTATTAGAAAGAACAAAGTAGTCTTGAAACACAGGGTAGCTTACAACCACAAGCACTACAGATAAAAAATCTATTTGGTTTCTATGTCGGGGACAAATGGAAGGGATATATCTCATAGAATTTTGAATATATATATATATATATATATATATATATATATATATATATATATTTGTAGCAAAATTCAGTACAGGTCAAATTTAGTAGCTTCAGAAAAATATACGATTGATACACATAATTTTTGCTTGTGCTTACAAACAATACAAATTGGCAATGTACGTCAGACTGCAAGTACATTACAGACAGGTAAAAGCATCTTACATAGTTGTGTATGTTAACAGGAACTTATTTTGTGAAGCGTTTGTCAAGCGCCCAAGAAAATAACATGAAAATAGATCGAAGCACACATATCATCGAGGCTGGGTGGAATCTTGTCAATGATGAACACGACCGTCAACACACAATAGACTGTTCGAAGGACTTGAATATGTACAATATCCATAATACCTGAATCTTGCTGGAGATATACGACATGCCTCTAAAGTATCAAAATGTGTTTCTGGACAGAAATACAATGAGATAGCACGCAGATCAGGAAACATACATCATACTATCACCCAATCCGATGTAGATGAGTGATGAGTTCACTAGATCTTCTCGTCCGCCGACTTTGATGTAGTTTCCGCACAATAACACATTCTATGAAGAAATATATTTTGCACAATAAAAAACATTCTCTGAAGAAATATTCTACACAATAACACATTTTCTGAAGAAATATTCTGCACAGTAGATTATAGTTTCTGCACGATAGCTAAAAAATGCACAGTGGCTAAAAACATCAGCACAACAACACATTCTCCACGGTATCACTGCATATGTCGTGTGCATATATCAGGCCGATGGCCTTTTTTTTTGTTGCGAACTGTATCAACCTTCTTTTCTTTGCAGAGTGCATCAAGTAGAACATCATTTTCTGTGTGCTTGTAATTGCCACTTGACTGTGCCCAGTGAGAGTCCAAATACACAAAGAAGGATTGAGAGGGAGAAAGATGGCATGGTCGCTACCTTCTAGGCACCGATGGATGGAGCGGCCCCTTTGCCGAGGAGATAGTGGTGGAGGAGGGCGGACTGGCAGCAGGGAGCATGGCGACGGCGGTGAAGAGACCGGTGTGGATCTCGAACTGGCAGGGGCGCCGCACCGCGGGCACACACGTAGCGTACGTTGTTCGCTGGCGGCCACGCCGTGTGCGTCCATGTCCCCAGTGGCGGCCGACAACATGACGCGCCATTGCAGGTCCATCATGGACGCGAACGTCGGGTGGCCGACGATGGCCGGCCTCCACCGGCAGGCCGGACGCCGCGGAGCATGCCGAGGACATCGTCTCGCAGCTGCGGCTGCAACACGCCCCCGTGAAGCCGCATGGTGTTCGGCGTCGAGTCCGGGCCGTGGCCGCGGAGGAGGCGACGTTGACAATGACCGTGCCCAGCCGGCGCGTCATTAGCGGGCCGTACCATTCGGCGAGGCGTCCTAGGGATCCGTGCAGCAGATGTCGAGGAGCTTGCCGATGAGCGGCCACACCCCAGGACACCAGATGGAAAGTGGCATCGGGGTCAGAAACAAATCTGCGAATGTTTGGACTCAAGGGCTGCATGCATATCTCCGTTAACGTCAAGGCTTTAATTGATTTTTTTTGAAGGGGCTTTAATTGATTTCCTTGCATGCAGGATCATAAGTTAATCACCGTCAATAGAAAAAGGAAACTGCTTGAAATTTGCTCCTGGGATGTAGAGATCATGGGGGTTGGGTTGTCTGGCATGACGTGAGAGGGTAGGTCTGCTGGCAGAACATTTCATCCCAACTGTTGAACTCACCGATGTAACGTGGGCAGTTGGATGTGATTTAGCCTGCTAGATCGGACGTTCGTGGTTTCTCTGTGTGTACTTCGCGGTGTGTCTATAGGAAAACTCATGTTTGCTTTTTTAATAGTAGTAGAGATTACTAGTACCCCTAAACCCTCAAACCCTCAAAAATAACCTTTTTTACGGGTTGCAACAAAAAAAACGCAAAGACTAGAACCCCTAAACCTTCAAACCCTCAAAAAAATTAAGGGTCCAATCCTCAAACCCAGTTTCAAACCGTAGAAGTAAGGGTTGGAGAGGGGCGCTCGACCCCAGCCCGCACTCCCTTCCCCCGTCGCGCGGGAGGGAAGTTTCCTCCCTCGCTTCTCCCTCGCTTCCTCCTCCCAAGCCGCCGGCCGTCGCCCGCCCCAAATCCGGCCGGCCCCCCGCCTCCCCTCGACGCCGCCGCCGTCCCGCCCCTGCACCTCACTCCCCGCCGCCTGATCCGGCGTTCCCCGGCGCCTGCCGCCCAGCCCCGCGCCCCGG
>NC_041391.1:702156429-702177429 GCF_002162155.2 Triticum dicoccoides | reverse complement strand
CGCCGCTGCCCCGAGCTCCCCGCAGGTATACTATACTTTCTTTTTTTTGATTTATTTTTTCCTTTTTGATTCATTGTTGGCACTCACAATTTATTGTTTGTTGTATTGTGTAGATGGAGGTGAACAACAACGACATGGACTCGTTGTCCGAGTCGTCGGGTTGGTCGTCATCCGACGATTCGGACATCGATGAGTTGTTGCAAGACGACGACGTCGAGATGATGAGCCTCCTCATCGACGTGCAATCCTTTGAAAACCGCGTGAAGCTGATGGATCAGAGGAGAGGGTCGAAGATGGGGCGAGTCACCACTACCGGAACCGCGCTCTCGGACACGAACATTTGATGGAAGACTACATCTCCGAGGTACCTACATACCCTCCTCGTCTCTTCCGCAGAAGGTACCGAATGCGGCGTAGTTTGTTTGTGAAGATTGTCACCGATTGTGAGGCCGCCTCATATTACTTCAAACGTCGTAGATCCGCCGCCGGTATCATGGGGTTTAGTGCATATCAAAAGATATCGGCGGCAATGCGGGTACTCGCTTATGGCATACCCGCGGATTATACCGACGAGTATCTTCGCATTAGGCAAGATACAACCACGGAGTCAGTCCGTAGGTTTGCCAAGTTGGTCATCGGGTTGTACGGTGAGCAGTATCTTCGGGCACCAAACGAGGAAGATACAAAGAGATTAATGGAAATGAATGAAAAAATGGGATGGCCGGGGATGCTAGGTAGTCTTGATTGCATGCACTGGAGGTGGAAAAATTGCCCAAAGGCATGGCACGGAATGTATTGCGGTAAAAGCCGTGATGCTACCATTGTGCTTGAGGCCGTAGCATCTCAGGACACATGGATTTGGCATGCATTCTTTGGGTTACCGGGAACACTCAATGATATCAATATCCTCAATAGATCTCCTTTGTTCAAAAGATTAATTTCTAGGGATGCTCCAGCTTGCAACTACAAAATCATGGACAATGAGTACTCAATGGGATACTATCTCACCGATGGCATCTATCCCGAATGGGCAACTCTTGTGAAGTCCATCAAGGAGAAAAATGGGGTGCCCTTAACAAGAAAAGAGGCTCATTTCACCAAGACACAAGAGGCAGACCGCAAGGATATTGAGAGAGCTTTCGGTGTTTTGCAAGCAAGGTTTGCCATAGTTCGTGGTCCAGCCCGGTTTTGGGACAAAAAAACCTTGATGAACATCATGAAATGTTGTGTGATTCTAAACAACATGATTCTAGAGGATGAGAGAGGGTTAAACCTCCCCTGTTTCTATGACAATGTTGGTGCCTGTGTGCAACCGGAACGAAACCCTTCTCGCATACACGCTTTTCTTCAAGCACATTGTCAGATCGAGGATGCAACCACTCATGGTCGGCTCCGGGATGATCTAGTAGAGCACCACTGGCAGTTGGGTGGGCGGCGCATTGGCCCATGATGTATCTTTGTTTTACTTTTCTATGTCCTATTTGATTCGAACAATTAGTGTAATTTGCTCAAACATTGTTGTAATAATTTGAATGATTATTGTTTTATTCGGTGTTGTAATAATAACTAGAATGATTATTGTTTTATGTCAATTGTGATGGAATTTGTGATATGTCATATGATGAAATGTGTGATATATGAAATGGCAGTTTTAAAGGTTGGGGTTGAGGCAAAGACTAGAACCCTCAAATCCAACCCTTAAAGCAGTTTACGGGTTGGGTTTGAGGGTTCTAGTCTTTGCCCCTGTTTTTCAACCCTTAAAAGTGTCAAAAACTGGCACTTCTCAACCCTTAAAACTGCTATAAGGGTTTGAGGGTTTGAGGGTTCTACTAGTAATGCTCTTAGATCAGCCCAGTCAACTGGAAGCTTTTTAAAATGAACTTTGGAAACGAAAAATAATACTTACCACAAAAAACAAAGGATGTATCTAGTGCTAGATAAGTACTAAATTCCGGGCGGAGAAAGTAGTACTGTGTAGTAGTAAGTTATACTGAACGTCAAACATAATTACACTATAAATTGGCTTAACTACAAAATACGGAAATGATAAATCCCGAATGTTTGGGATTTGAGCATGACAAATAGAACATTTTTATGACAATATTAGTAACGCGAGGATGGCAAGTTTAGTTGACACGCACGGTAATTTTCTGAAGAAAAAAAACCAATGAGCACAGATTTGCCATATTTACCAACTAAAGTTGTCATACTCACATAACTACAAATTCCACCAAAAACGTCCTATTTGCCATATCAAATCCCGAACGTTTGGGATTTATCGGGTCCCAAATATAGGAGTTCCTTTGTATTGCACTATATATTGAAAATCTTATATTGGGTTTCATTATTTTTATATTGTTCTTTGATTTTATAAGCATTACAAATGTTATTTTAATAAATAATATTTGGATAATAACCCTTTAAATTCTCAATTAAAAAGTTGAAGACCTTGTTTGTTCAAAAGAAATTGGCCAAATATCTTGTTTGTTAAGTTGATTGTGCTCCCAATAGGTCGGCCAAGCAGCAACCTCTTTTAGCAAAATGATCAACCTTTTCTCCTCTTTTAGCAAAATGATCAACCTTTTCTTCAAAAAAAGGAGGTTGAAACCCCGACCTTAGACGACCTGACCTTATTAGTTGAAGGGATAAAATGCAAACATGAACAATAGCCCAAACAGTAAATAGTCTCGGTAATTTGGTAGTTAAATCGAAGGTTTCTCTTGTAGCTTCACATTTCGCTCGTTATTCATATGTACAGAAGATCAAACTTGCATAAAACGAGTAAACCTCAAAGATTGCCAAGAGCCATTCACCCCATGATGACTTAAGATCAGGGATTCGAGGACAAATAACTCATGAAAAACACGTTATCAAACTATTACTTCACCACTTTACTATCAGATAATAAGACTGGTAGATAAAAACAAGTGAATCTATCTAAAATAAATTGACCATGTGATATCAAACACCGCCATCGAAACACACCGAAGCACAAACGATGATCCACCAAATCAAGAGTCAATTATCCGGGCACACCTTAGCTTTTAATTCATGTGGTTGTGCCCCGAGCTCATTTGTGAAGGTTGGGAGCTCACCCAAGAGCTACCCCTAGTGAGAGGGAACTTGGACATTCGTTGACCAAGGTTCTCGAAAACTAAGGTGAGACATTCGTTGATATGAGAGCATTCATTGTTTCCCGGCTCTCCGCTGGAGGTTAGCACTCCCCCAAGAGTGTGAACTTCAGATTACATCTTCGTCTCCATCACTTTTGGTTGTCTCTGAACCTAGCTTTACTTAGTACCTGATTGTTTGTTGCCTTGTGTAGCTTGCTAGCATGTTGTAACTCATCATATAGAGTGTATCACCTACTTGCATATCTAGAGAACTTACAATTCCACATTAGCCTATGAAAACAACTAAGAAAAAATTAAATTTGGTAGCCACCTACTCACTCCTGCCCCCTCCCTCTGACGTTTAGCGCATGTCGATCCTTCATTAGCCATGCTATGTACTAGTGGTAACTTCCGGATGGCGCGCCTCCCAATCCAGCAAAATATCTCAACCAACTTCTGCACCCTTGATTCACATGAGGGTGTATCCATATGACCAACCATTTCATTTTTTGTTCTTTTTAGGCCTTGTACAATGCAAAAGTGTCTAGTAAAATGATCTAAGTTTTTCTTAAGCACCAGTGCTTAAGAAATGCTTGTTTATTTCTCTAAATGCATCCCTAAGCACCTCACATTGTACAAGGCCTTATGAAATTTGACAAACATTTGTTTCTGAACCAATGGTAATTTGGGTCTCTACTATTTTTGTAGGCCATGGTACATGTCGTCTCCCCGAATCTAGGCCAACGGTGCATGAAGTTGGGCGAAGACGCCCATAATGCCGAAGGTGGCATCCTATGGGTGGATGATATTGTGAAGGGGTGAGGGCGGACCAGACAGCGACCCGCTCACCCGATACACCTCCGAGCACACTCTCTGGTACATCTACAGGATCCCAAACTTCTCCAGCTCGTTGCACAGCCAAGCATGCTCACCATGAAATGAACACTCACCATATATATCCATAGCCACCTTACCTTCTTCATGTTCTCATTTTAAAACAAAAATGGGTCTTGTTGTTTTCTGTATCCAATATATCATGTATGTATCTTGATTTTATCGGTTTGTTCACTAAGACAGTTGTTGTTTCACAATCACTGGGCTTGTAATCGATCGATCAATTCTCACAACTGGAACAAATGGTGTTTTGTTAAGTTGCACCCTGACAATGACAATACAGAGGAACATAGATGAGAAAACATATATCATCTTCTTCTTGACTATAATCTACCTCTAAGTTGATAGTTCCTCTAGCTTGGAACAGAGGCAAGCCAGAACAAGCATGAACATGCATTGAAATAAATGGGTGGCTATGTTCGTATGTACCTCCATACCACAACATATAAACACATGCATAGAGTGATGATCCATATCCATTGCCACGTGTGCGGCCTGGGCCTGCCTAGAGTCAACTAGGGTTAACAACTTCACCACGTTATTGGGCTTGAAGGCCCGCAATCCACGAGCTGCAAAGCCCATAGCTCAAGGGGTATTGTTTGATTCGGAATTAATCGAGCAGAATTTTGTGGGATGCAAGTATACTTGGCCATGGGCAGCCCGAAAAAGCCCGGCGACCTTGCCCATAGGCCAGGCCTAGGCCTAGATTTTGTGCCCGATGGCCGGGCCGGGCTCGCGCCCGTCGTATTTGCAGTTTAAGGAAGAGGCCCGGCCCGAGTCCTGGAGGGCTTTTTAACTGATGGGGCGGGCTTGGGCCTAGGTTTTTTGCATCGGACTTTGGTAGGCCTGGCTCGGAGCCCGGCCTGGCCCGACGGACGGCTAGGTATAGATGCAAGATATGAAATGTGTTATATTACCTTCAATTTGTATTTTATGGAAGGCCAAGTAGAATTTGGCTGAATTTTTTATCACCAAAGAAGAAGTTATCTAAATTGAATTTTAAAAAGGAATTGACCTTTATATTTACACATACTCACAGCTGATCTTCGCCTTCTGCTTTTTCGACATGTCCACATACTTTCTGTAGGCCTTGTTTCTCCTCCCCCACACCATCACCCGACCTCATTATTCTCATATCCTCCCCGCACAGGTACCTTCCCCTCCTCATCTCCTTTCTCCAGGCGTGACCCTTGTTGAGGCTACGACAAGTTCGTAAAAAGAGATGCCCATGAAAGATTGGTCAATCTAAAGTATGACTGTTTCACTGCCCGGTGCAACATCATGGATGTCAATTAAGTAGTTGAATTTACATCAAATACGTTCATTGTTTTGACTTAGACCGGACGTGAAAAAAATGTGTTCATGTTAAATGTGGAGTAATGTCAGGATGACAATACTTCAAATCCTATCAAATGGCTCAAAGGGAGACTAAGTTTTTAGAAATGGAAATAATGATTCCATGTTGAAGCTAAAAATGATTAAAAAGGTTCTATTAGCAAATTGTACAAAAATCAAACTGCGATTATCTATAGTTATATTTATTAATACTTATTAATACCGCTATCGTGTCCTAGTGTTTGTTATTCTAGACGTGGAAAGTGCATATGGTGGCCAGGGAGCTTGGTATTCCTTATCCAAAGAAAATATAGTTTCTACATCTTAAAAAATCTGGAAATGGACACGTAAGTATATATGTACAGAATTTCATAACATATATCTTCATATGTGATATACAAAAAGATAGAAAAACACATAGAACAGTTATTCATATATTTTATTGTGCAATGTAATGTATTCTAGACCCCTATATTTTTTTATTTTATAAACTTCATATATTTAAGGCAGTTACTGATCCTGGGAACAAAATAAAGTACTGATAAAAATTTCTAGTAATAAAAGGTGTAAATATAAATATTTTTTGTTTTGTACTAATTTTTATTAGTAATAAAAATACAAAAATAAGATGTACTCTCTCTGTCCCATAATATAAGAACGTTTTTGACAGTGAAAAACGTTCTTATATTATGGGACGGAGGGAGTATATTTTTCCCATGCTTATTTATAACTCTGATGATGTGCATCTGTTGCAGCTCAGGGGCACTTTGCCAGTGCAACACGACTGAAGATTCGCGCTGATTCCGCATCGTTGCCAGGGATGGGAGATTCTGCGCAGCATGATCTTCCAGCCCCGTTTTGGAGCGCTGGATCCTCTCTCTCTCGCCAGCTTCCGCCGCAGATTCATTCACGCGAAACCGCGGGCTCATTCATCGTCCCTTCCGGCTCCGACAGGTCAGCATGCCCGGCCCGCACGGCGACAGCCCAACCCACTGGCCGGAGTTGGCGGAAGAAAACGGCATGCAACGTCGACCTCCGGCTCTCCGCCAACCGTACCGGCCGGAGGGAGTGAAGGGTCGGCACTCCTCCATCCTTATCCGGTGCCACGTGACCGGGCCCCACGGGAATCCCGCCGGCCACTCGCGCCCCGCCACGCCGGCCGCCGGGCCCCGCTCCGGCGGGCCGCCGTTCCCAGTGGAAGCACCGCGTGTCCGGGAAACTCCACGTCAATCCACATCCGAGGACCAGAGATTCCGGGCTGGGACAAAAACACGCCCAGTCCAGATCCAACTTGTCATCACATTCAGAGTCAGGTGCACATCCAGATCCTCCATGAATTACCACCCCAGCCCAGGGGTTAAAAACGCCATGATCAACCACCCTTTCTCCCAAGGAATTCACCGCCATGATTCTACCTACCTACCTTGGCTGAAGCTCACTGATCACACAGATATTTATCTGTCAGCACACTCATCAGTCGTCAAGTCAAAGTGGGATCTCAGCAGCACCAGTCGCTCACTCACCGGTGGGCCAGCCCCTCCCTCCCCATGCAAGCATGCCCATCCAGCTCAGCTCACTGACAATGGGCATGGAGCGATCCCAGCGCCTCCAGCTTCACTCCCTATAAATGGAGCCCTCCTGCTGGGATCTGCAAGAGAACACAGTCAGACAACATCCACCACACGAGACAAGGAAGAGTAGCATCCATGGCGTGCATCAATACCTTGCAGAGCTGCTCCATGTTCAAAGGGGCCAAGGCTGAGGCCAGAAGGGGCAAAGCCACCGGCGCAGGGAGCTTCGGGTGCCGGGCGTCCACGTTCATGGACGGGAGCGGGCTCCGGCTCGGGCTCGACGAGAACCCCGACGCCATCATCTCCGGCGAGTGGCCCGAGAACTTCTCCCTCCTCAGCTACGACGACCTCCGCGCCTACCTCCAGTCCCAGCAGCAGCAGCAGCAGCAGCCACCTTCCCACGCTGCCGATCAGGTGCTTCTTCTTGCTGATCTTTGTAGTCTCTGGCCATGTCCTCTCTTGATGCTGCTTCTTCCTGCTGATCTTGTAGTCTCTGTCATCTCCTCTCTTGATGGTGCTTCTTCTTCTTGATCCCTTGCTTGACTTTGAACCTTGTTGCTTGGTTGGTTGCAGCAGCAGGGGCCGCTCCTGCGCGAGGCCATGTCGACGCCCGTGCTGATGGTCACAGCGGAGCAGGCGCTGGTGGAGGTTGAAGGCCACTTTCAGCTCGTGTCAGGCCTCCCGGTTGTCGACAGCGCTCGCAGATGCGTCGGGGTCGTCGTGAAGAGCGATCGCGCGAGGGCTTCACATGGGGTCAGCTCAGCTCCTCCCCCTTCTCTCTTCATCTGTTTTACACACAACTCTTGCCGCCTTTCGGGTCCGACACAAGAAGAAGAAAAAGACAGAAAAAGAACACACACCCACACCCACATACACAAGTTGCTACCTCAATATCACCATCTTGTGTTTGCTAATCTAGTTCCTATTTGTTGTAACAGCCAAAGACGAAGATTGCAGATGTGATGACATCTCCAGCAATCACGCTATCATGCGATAAAACAGTGACCGGTAATTGTTGTTTCCACTCATCATTTTCCCCCATATTAGTTTCCAGTTAATTAACCGTACACACATGTGATGCCAACAGATGCCGCAGCTCTGATGCTCAAGAAGAAGATCCACAGATTACCGATAGTAAACCAGGACAATCAAGTAATAGGTGAGTAACAGAAAACACGACAAAACCAGCAGTAAAGGACTTATATATACTACACCCCCCGTCCCATAATATAAGAGCGTTTTTTACACTAATGTAATGTCAAAAACGCTCTTATATTATGGGACGGAGGGAGTAGATCTGTATCATCCCCTTAACATCAACTATTGTTTGGATTATGTTTTCAAGCTTAACAGGATATTCTAAACACTGCTAACAGGTATAGTTACCCGCGACGACGTTCTTCGCGCGTTGGAGGCCATGCTGAAGTTTTAGAGATGCAGGAGTCCATGCCCGGTACTTGTGGATCTGTAAATATGTGTGTCCGCGGTGCTTTTGAGTAGCAGGCAGATCTATAGTCTGTAAAAGTGTTGTAGCCTGTATCGCAAAAATAAGCCTGGGAACTTTTAGGAGAGCTTTTCCTTGTAAAGAAGCACGCCCGGAAGCTTCTGGTCTGTTATGTACCGTATCTGGTATCTGCGCATGGAAAATGTTTCCATGAGCAATGACTTCCACATTCCACAGTAAGATTGACTAAAAATCATAATAATGTATCAGAAGAATGGAGGCAATATGCTTTTAAAAAGGACTTGCCTAAATTGATCATGAAATTTAATTAGGTGCAGCCACGCGTGTTCATAGACAATGATGGTATAGCATACGGTTTACAGAAGCAGTACAACAATTTTATCACCAAAGATGTATAGCACGATGTAATTTACTAAATAAAATATATGACTTCATGATTAACAACGAGAAGTGCAAACAAAGTTCCTTTGCCCTAGACACTCAACAGACGAGGACTATGCCTTTGAGCACTTCATTTTTTTGAAGAAAAAGCGGTGCCTTTATTTATTGGACATACATCATCTTTGAGCACTTCAGGTAAATGAAGTGTGCTATACGAAAACTACAGCAGGACAATGCAAGAGAAAGGAGGTGAAAAGGCCAATGAACGCCCATACCAGAGAATATAACCAATTCAAATGTGAAGAAACTATAACTATTTAAATTTCCAAGTTGAACTGAGATGAGAACGTACTCATTATGTATCTCATTGCAATCTGAGCATCAAAAATGATAAATCACACTTGACTTGTCGACACCTCTACTTGTTGACCTTCTCCGGATGTAATACTAGCAGTAGAAACAGCCACTGACGCAGTAGAACTTGTGCTTCCTTCTGAATCGGAAACAATTTTCATCTCTAAGTTTGGAATTACAGGTGGCTTTATCCTCCGAGTAACAGTCATGTTCAGTCCCTTAGTTGTGTGAATCGTTGCTCCGGTTGTCATCTCGACCTACAATAGAGCTATGATAAATATATTTTATCAGCTATGATGAATCAGAAAGCTGGTGGGAAACATACCGGAGGTGCTCCTGGAGCCATCTGAAAATCAAATCGCTTGACAAGCATTGCTGTTGCCACCACAGTCTGCACAGAAATTGCAGGATGTCAGTGATTCTCCCAATAGTCAAGGAAGAAATGACTAGGCAGTGCATCCTCGTAGCGCATAGGCTGGGATAGCAACAAATCTTTGTTTTCACAAAAAAAAAACAGTCTAATATCCCAAGAAGCCGAAAGAAAGAAGGCCTTAATACGACTAAATCAAATTAGTAATTACCAGCAAAGTTCATGAAATCGCAAAATGCTATTTCAATATTATCAGCTGAAACCCCAAATAATCAAAATGGATTACCTCAAAAGTAGCAAACATATCACCTACACATTTCCTTGGTCCGCCACCAAATGGCAAGTAACTGAAAATTCAACAAGATTATATGAATACAAGTGAGTTATAACTTAAAGCAGGTTTGCTAGGCATTAATTAAACAGTGTAGCAAGCAGATGCCACCACTATTCTTAAGAAGGAAAGCAACCACAGTCACACAATGGATCTTTAAGAGTTCGACAGTGGCAACTAGGATCACAACGTTATAATGGTTCTGATGTATGTAACAGAACATGGCAATACAGAGAAGCAAAAACTAAACAACACAAGAACATAACTTTGTTGCATATTTATTTATCTATTACTAATTTCGAGTTTCAATGGTATGCTTAGAAGACGACTTTTATCTACTAAATGGTGACTCATCACTTCTTTATCAACCAATATGTCATTGCACCAACCCACCATAATATTTCAAATTGTTAGATTCATTGCAGCTGAAGATACCACATAATCCATACTCTTAGAAATGCACCCATTGAGCATTATAAATTATCACCCATAACACTAAATAATATATATAACCCCATTAATATATCTCCCGTTAAGGCAATATCCAATCTATAAAAAGATACAATTTCTAATACATTTTTCTTTATAATATCCTATGTTTATTGGAAGAATCTTTTCTGGGACACTCATAAAGCAACAACAGTCATAAAAAATTCAACAGAGGATATGTAAGTGTGATGGCTCCTTGCTTTTGGTAAAATCTTAAGGTGAAAAATAATTGCTGCTTTGTTTGATCAGAAGTGTGATTTCCTGTTGCTCATTGGAGTAGCAGTTTAATATTCATCTCATTTATCTCTGCATCATGTTCACCCTCAATAAGATCCACCTAACTATATTCCATGTTACTGTCCAAATACCTTGTGCAAATCATAGGGTTGTGGCTATGTACTAGTGTGCCACTGCTACAGAAAAGTAAATATAGTATTGGTATCGACACGGTCTCCTATACATACATTTGACACATTTTTCTAACTATATGTTAATAAAATATATATTAACTTGGAAGCACTTTTGATGATGAATCTACTAATATCAACTGCAAATGGCAAATAGAAATAATTTTATAACTATCACTGGCTGAAAAGTTTGACTGCAACAATCTGAGGACATCTGTTATGGAGCTGCTTCATATGTCAGAATAAGTAGTTGGTTATCTTAATTAATAAGACTCACATGTGGCAGGTTCATCATAGTAGAAAATAAAATCAACAGGATTGTGTATTCGATGACCAACTTTGATCATTCACTCATTTGATCTAAAGGTTTTTTTTCTGACACATTCTCTAAAAATAAATCTTCGGCAAGAAGAAGAAATATAGCTATAATGAGCAATTAAGCATATTCAAACTTTCAAAGGTTAATTCTTGCAACAGAAAGTAGAAACAACTAATGAACTTGATAACCAGAGTGACACATGGTTTACCCAAAAGCGTTTTATATTACAGTAATAGGGATGGAACCTGAATTTTTGGTTTGTCTCATTTGGGTTCGGTCCGTCCAAAGGCCACCTTTCTGGATTGAAAACATCCGCGTCATCCCAATGCTTTGGGCAGCGATGAAGGTTCCAGATGGATATAAAAATGTCTTCTCCCCTTGAAAAGAACAATATATATTTTCAGAACTATGAAAAGTTTAGCTTTCCATGGAAATCAGTATCACATATATAAATACCCAACAGCAACAACTAAACAAACATGGCTACCAGCAACAACATAAGGACAAAGCAGAAAACAGAATATGTTGAGTAAAATAGTCTGCACAAGATTGGGAAAATGCTGCAATACCCTATGCTAATATATTACTCGCACAAGTATTTAAGGGAAAGGATGTGGAAAAGCCCAAATAAGACAAAAAGAGCCGAACTCCCATGGTAATCAAGGTGGTTTTCTGACAAACTAATGAACAGCCCTTACTCCTTAAACTTGACTAGACTCTAAGCTGGCCTTTTCTTTAGTGACTTGACAGATGGAATTCTGCTGTAAAATACTTACTTGCCGATTGGGTACTCCCCTAGCATATCATCCTCAAGGGAACGGCGAATCAAAACTGGCGGCTGTGGATATAATCTCAAAGACTGCAAAAACAGCAATGTTATCATTCAGTGACGAAACTCATTATGTGTCAAAGTAACACTTTTTGGTACTTACTTCATTAATAACTCGAGTAGTATACTTAAGTTTCTTCACATCATCAATTGTTGGTAAACCATCTCCTAGAACAGCATCAGCCTGTGGATAATTGAGCAAAGAAAAGTCAATTGGCATTTGTACGATTCAGAAGTGTGAACCTCCATAGGAAAACCACATTAAGGATAAAAGTTGAGTCTACCTCAGCCTGGAGCTTGGACATTACATTCGGATACTGCAAGTTAGCAATAGATAACACAGTGAGAATAAGTACCAATATTGATGGCTTGATGAATATGAAAATGATGAACGACACATTATCATTTGGCATTGTTATACTACTATAGCATTGAGTTTTCAGTTATTGGCAGTATCACACCTTAGACAGAAGATAAAATGTCCAAGTCAAGACTGCTGCAGAGGTCTCATGGCCAGCTATGAGCATTGTCATCAGATCGTCACGGAGCTGCTTGCTGGACACCTAAGATAGATGGATTGAACAATGGTGCAATGTGAATATCAGCAGGTAAAAATATCTAAAAGACTTTGTCAGTGCAGATGTGCCATACATCATCTCCAGATGCCAATAGGAAGTGAAGAATACTAGGATCTTTCTCATTCATGTATTCCTCATGAAACTGCAGATCTTCTTCATCTACCATCCTCTGCAGTAATTGTCCCATGTCATGATTTTTCTAAACACAATAATTACTACTCCCTCCGTTCCAAAATAGATGACCCAACTTTATACTAAACTTAATATAAAGTTGGGTCATCTATTTAGGAACGGAGGGAGTATTTGCTAATGTCAAAGTATAAGAGAAGGCTTACCTTGCAAGTAGCAATTAGTTCATCGAGAATATTATTTATCAGTGCGAGAGCTTCATTGACCTTCCTTTGCCGAGGGGAGATGTCTTTCCATATGGGTATTTCCCAAGTTGGGATAGGAGATGTACTCCGCATTTCTGCTTCCCGTAATGTTACATACACAGCCTGATGATGAACCAGCAAACCGAATAAGTAAAGTTGACAGAAAACATAAGCAAATGAAATTTCGTAATGTACTCAGGAATACGACAAAATCTGAGCAATAACCTCAACTATTCCATTATCGTAGGATAATGAATCAAAATCATAATTGAACACTGCCTTCCCGATGACATCCAGCGTTAGTCGAGAGAAGAGAGATTCCATCTCCACATCTTCCCCGTCCGAAGCCGCCTTGTCCAGCTTCTGGCAGAGCCGGTCTGAAGCGTTTCCGAAGAGACCTATCATCGCTGTCACGTACTGCCGAACACATTATTCAGGTGAGTAAAGTTAGTTACACTGATAGGAAAACAATAAACACAAAACATTGATATGGTAATCAGAAAGTTAGAACCTTCTGATGCAATGCTGGTACAATGGCACGCCGTCGAACACGCCAGACCTCCCCATCAGCTGGGATCAGACCTGTGCCCATCACAAACTCCAGTATCTCCGCAAGGATACCCTGCACCCACCATGATCAGACCAGGACTGAATCAAACATCATGCTGCTCATTTCTGAAGCCTTTTGAAACATTTCTTTACTGTTTGGAAATGACTAGAACCAAATTCAGAACCAAACCTTGGAATAAGCCTTGGAGTTGTCCCTCAGGATATGCTTAGCTACATCCGGATCAGAGACGATGAGGAAAGACTGGAGGTAAAAGAAGAAGAAATGTACAGACCATTAGCAACATGACATGGTTCAAAAGGCAGCAATTTTGGGGGCAATTCGATGGATGACTCGCTCACCTTGGGCCCAAAGTTGAGGCGGAAGACGCCGCCGTAGGTGAGGAAGAGGTCGTAGAGCGGCAGGAAGAAGGCCTCCCCGGCGACGGAAGCCAGCGACCCGACCGCCTGCGGCAGCTCCGGGCCCCTGCGCGCCGCGCCGCCCGCTACCTTGGTGAGCAGCCCGGCCGCGAGCTCCCCCGGCGGGCCGAGCTTGGCGAGCCTTGCCGCGACGGGCGCGAGCCATCTGGACAGAGCAATTCAAGCACCGCGCCTGATCCAATCAGCACCGGAGCTGCACGAGGGGAAAGAAATGCGCGGAGGGGGGGATAAGGGATTGGCCGGGGGGAACTGACTGACCCGGGGCCCTGGGCGGTGAACTCGCCGGAGGAAATGCGGGCGGCGAGCTCGGCCCGGCGCTTCTCAAGAACCTTGTCGGGCCCGTCGCCGCCGGACGCGGAGCAGCGGAGGAGCGGACTGTTACGCCGGCTGGCTGCCGGCGCGAGGCGGAGCCGGCCCTGGCCGGAGCCGAGGTACCGGGGCGGCGGGGCGGCGGCGGTGGACGGCGAGATGGTGCCGCCGCTGCCGGCGGTGGTGGCCATGGCGGGCGTCGCCGCGACGACGGCGGCGCAGCAGGGGTGCAGCGGCAGCGGCATGGGCGGGCGCTGCCGCCGTGGCGGGGCAGGGGGGAGAGAGGGAGGGAGAGGGGATGAGGTGAGGTGCGTGGAGGGCGGAGAGTGGAGGGAAGAGGAGGGGGGGGACGTGGGGTTGGGTGCTCCGTCTGTTGTTGTTGCTAACGGATACGAGGCGGCGACGACGACGACGACGGCGACTCGCCGGGTTTTGGAGGCTGCCGTAACGGAATCTGTCGCCCGGGCCTTGGAGGCATCTCTCCACGGTATCTTCTTCTCCGCCACCATACCATAGTGCAAACAAAATACACACAACATGTGAGAAAAAGAAGACATACTCCCTCCGTTCTAAATATAAGTCATTTTAGAGGTTCCACTATAGAGTACATAGTACATATGGAGCAAAACGGATGAAAATATACTTAAAAGACGACTATATACATCTGAATGTAGTCTCCATAGTGAAACCCGTAAAAGGGCTTATATATTTAGAAACGGAGGCACTAAAATAAAATCCACACAAGAGAGGCTTTCTTCATATTAATATATTCTTTTGAGCTTCCACCTATTAATTTTTTTAAAGATACAAATCTATTACGTATAAAAGTTCACTATCAAAAGTATTTATTATTATTATTTCTAGTGTTTGTTGTACTCCCATGATTGAAGATGAATAGATTGGATTTTTCCCACAAAAAAGTACAAATCACCTCAAACATAATACTCCATCCAATCCTGCAAATTCAAAAATGTGATTACATCCGGAACTTTTTTAGAAAGAGGATTGGTGTCTGATTTTAAATTAATGACGCCTTTACAACAAACAGTACAACACAACACAAAAGTACAAAGCAAAAAGAAAGAGCTCCTTCAAGATACATGGTGCCCAGGAGCAGCAACAAAGCTCAAAAAGTAAGAAAGCAAGACACTTGAGCCGTCAGACATGTCGAAGGACCGATGATGCGAATGAAGCCGGCTCCAGAAGGAGATCAACAGACAGAGGGGGTTATGCCAATGCCATCGCATGGGCGCCCAACTAACCAACGCCATCTCATTCCATCGCCAGAAGGACCCCCGGCTCCTCGCCCCGGCTCGAGAGGCACCGCATCATCGGGCGATGGAGTGTTCAGCACCCTAGAACGCGGATGGAGACAAGGCCCAAGACAACAAAGGGGTCTTCGAGCACAACTACCTCGCCGAACCTAGCTCCGCATGAGCGCACCACCACTGAGGCAGGACCCGACACATGATGAGAAGATGCAATCATTCATGAAACTCACCCTAGCAAAAAGCAACCTAGGACCTTGCTCACGAGACGGAGCCTCCAAGGAGGATACGACGCCACAATGTTGTCGCCATCTGGTCTAGAACCAGCCAGACCAATGGTTTTCACACAGGGCCCATGGTGAATGGGTCACCAACGATGACACCTCTAGGAAGGAAACGGCACACAACAGTATCGCTATCACCGGCACCGACACGGTCGTGCATGTTGGGGAACGTTGCAGAAAATAAAAAAAATCTACGGTTTCACCAAGATCAATCTATGAGTTCATCTAGCAACGAGAGAGAGAGAGAGGAGTGCATCTACATACCCTTGTAGATCGAGCGGAAGCGTTCAAGAGAACGGGGTTGAGGGAGTCGTACTCGTCGTGATCCAAATCACCGGAGATCCTAGCGGCGAACGAACGGCACCTCCGCGTTCAACACACGTACGGTCAGCGTGACGTCTTCTCCTTCTTGATCCAGCAAGGGCGAAGGAGAGGTTGATGAAGATCCAGCAGCATGACGGCGTGGTGGTGGATGCAGCAGGGATCCCGCCAGGGCTTCGCCAAGCGTCTGCGGGAGGGAGAGGTGTAGCAAGGGGGAAGGGAGGCGCCAAGTGCAAAGGTAAGGCTGCCCTTCCTCCCCCCTCTATATATAGGGTCCCCAGGGGGGCGCCGGCCCTAGGAGATGGATCTCCTAGGGGGCGGCGGCCAAGGGGGGTGCCTTGCCCCCCCCCCCAAGGCAAGTGGAGGCACCCCCTCCCCTAGGGTTCCCAACCCTAGGCGCAGGGGGGCCCAAGGGGGCCGCACCAGCCCACCATGGGCTGGTTCCCCTCCCACTTCAGCCCATGGGGCCCTCCGGGATGGGTGGCCCCACCCGGTGGACCCCCGGGCCCCTTCCGGTGGTCCCGGTACAATACCGGTGACCCTCGAAACTTTCTCGATGGCCGAAACTCGACTTCCCATATATAATTATTTACCTCCAGACCATTCCGGAACTCCTGTGACGTCCGGGATCTCATCCGGGACTCCGAACAACTTTTGGTTTGTTGCATACAAATATCTCTACAACCCTAGCGTCACTGAACCTTAAGTGTGTAGACCCTACGGGTTCGAGAGACACGTAGACATGACCGAGACGGCTCTCCGGTCAATAACCAACAGCGGGATCTGGATACCCATGTTGGCTCTGACATGCTCCTCGATGATCTCATCGGATGAACCACGATGTCGAGGATTCAAGCAACCCCGTATACAATTTCTCTTTGTCAATCGGTATGTTACTTGCCCGAGATTCGATCGTTGGTATCCCAATACCTCATTCAATCTCGTTACCGGCAAGTCACTTTACTCGTACCGCAATGCATGACCCCGTGACCAGACACTTGGTCACTTTGAGCTCATTATGATGATGCATTACCGAGTGGGCCCAGAGATACCTCTCCGTCATACGGAGTGACAAATCCCAGTCTCGATCCGTGTCAACCCAACAGACACTTTCGGAGATACCATAGTATACCTTTATAGTCACCTAGTTACGTTGTGACGTTTGGTACACCCAAAGCACTCCTACGGTATCCGGGAGTTACACGATCTCATGGTCTAAGGAAAAGATACTTGACATTGGAAAAGCTCTAGCAAACGAACTACACGATCTTGTGCTATGCTTAGCATTGGGTCTTGTCCATCACATCATTCTCCTAATGATGTGATCTCGTTATCAATGACATCCAATGTCCATAGTCAGGAAACCATGACTATCTGTTGATCAACGAGCTAGTCAATTAGAGGCTCACTAGGGACATATTGTGGTCTATGTATTCACACGTGTATTACGATTTCCGCATAATACAATTATAGCATGAATAAAATACAATTATCATGAATAAGGAAATATAATAATAATCCTTTTATTATTGCCTCTAGGGCATATTTCCAACAGTGCAGCTCTTTCGCTTGGGACTCAACCCCCAACAACCATGGTCGACTAAGGAAAGTTGCACACAACGCCCGAAATAGCCTGGTGGCAGCAAAGACCACACCCACATGATGGACACCCCCAGAATGAGCCACCTCACCGCCCACACGACCAAGTTAACACGAGAGCACCCCTCACAGCGACACCTGCTGGAATGGTGTCGCCGTGCCCATCGTCTGGACCTGTGGCTCTAGTAACCGAGGGGATCCACCCTCACCCACCACATACATGACAGTGGACCAGAAGCACGCAACAGGTCGCCATGCTGGCGCAACTCCGCCACCCCTAACCCAAAGCTGACACCTTTCACCCGCACGGAGGCAAACCCTATATTTGAGCTGTTGGGCGTCCCGAACAAGCAAACACATGGGCCACCAACAAGAGGAGGGCCATGCCCACAAACTCCATCGGATCGGGGGTAGCACCACCTAAGCCCGCCCGCCATATGCGCGGATCCGCGCCACCAGGCTCCAAGGGTAGCAGCCCGCGCCACCCCCACTCATGTCGAGGGCCGTGCTGCCACCAAGTAAGGCCACGGCCCTCTAGGTCAGGGGAGGGACGTAGGGGCGGGATTTGGTGTGCTGCACCGGTCGGGGAGAGGAAGAACGCCTGAGGGGCAGGAGAGGGGAGAAGGAGATGGAGAGAGCGCCCCACTACCGCCGCGGGCGGCAGTCGCCTCGTGAGTCGCAAGAGCGACCCACGAGATGTGAGGGAGTGTCGAAATCTAGCGAGCAATGTTTTAAAGGAAAATCACATCCTGAAATCCGCACACATGTTGGCAAAAAAAATCAGAATTTTCAAATTTTAATTTTACTGTTCATCCGAGAGCCTGTGAGCTCGAGCTCACCTACTCGATGTCCCTTTTCACGGGCATCTTTTTGTAATCGGAAGAAGAATATGCTGCATGGGTAAAGACAAATGATTTTGCATTGCAGGTTAGACAAAGTAGCCGATGGCAACTACGAGGTACTCCCAGGTGACGAAAAACGTTGGTGGTAAAAGTAATAAGCCAACAGAAAGGCTTAGACGAGTTCTTTGCGTTTGGCCTTTCCTTATATACTAGACACGTAGGAGTACTACCGTTTAATAACTAAGATAAGAAAAATAATATTTTTTACCCGGTAAAGTAGGATCGCGCGGGCGATCAAAGGAGGCGACAAGGCCGGTTCCCTTGCGCGCCGCCGGTGGGGCCGCCGGTTCCCTCTCTCTCCGTCGGCCGCTCAGGCGGCAGGAGGTAGAGGGAACCCCGGGTCTGTCCGCTAGGTGGGTGTATGGTAGGGTTAGGGTTGTGAGGGTGACGCTGCCGAGGCCGTTGCGGTGGTGTTGCGTCGGAATAAATTTCTCCGGGCTCCTTTCGCGGTCAGGCGAGGCTTTTGCCTTCGTCTAGGAGCCAGCGGGGTGGGGGATCCACGGATCTCGTCGAGGTCGCGGGCTATGGTGACTGGAGATTCATTGGCACTGGTCGTTTGGGTCCTCAGATGGGCGTTGGATGCAGGGAGACAAAGACCCTTCTTCTTCCTTGTCGGTATAATTTGCTGCTACTGTTCTTCTCCTTCCTCTGCGCTGATGCTAGAGGGAGATTCTGCTTTGCCCGGGCGGATGGCCCAGCCGCAGTGCTGGACCGGTGGATGACTCGAGTTCTCTTCCCTTCCGAAAGGGACATTTTTCGCGGTATTCAAAGCCAAAGATGGCGACGGCTGTTGCAGGTGTGTTGGATTGATGTCCATGCCCTCTCAGCGCTAGTGTCAAGAAAGGAGGAAGCAGCGTGGTGGCAATTGTACTGTGGTCGAAGATGATGACCTGCTTGCGCCTGGTTGCAGATCCTTCTGCTGCAGGGGTCTTCTCTCAAGATTTAAGAATGATGTCACAGGACTCCGGAGATCTTCTTGTGTTATGGTTGGCTTAGGGTACTCTAGGTGTTCATGGTCATTTGTGTTTGCGTTTCAATGTGCTTGTAAGGATCAACTACTTTGTACTGGTTCGTGATTTGAATGGAAAAAATTCTCAAAAAGAAAAATAATAAGATAAGAAGCATCCCGTTGGCAGAAGTTGGGCACGGTTGCGAGGATAACATTGAACTGCATTCCTGACAAATATGTACTCCCTCCGTCCCGAAATACTTGTCCTAGAAATAAGTCTAGATACATCTATTTCTAGAACAAATATTTCCGGACAGAGGGAGTATATTATTAATCAGAGTTGCACAAAGCATTGCAGATAATGAGAAAACAATCCCAATCGTGAAACCTCGGCACCTAAGCTGAGGTGGCCAGTTGCAGCCGGCTTGAGACCACGAACAGCTGGAGGGATAAAAAAATGAAATAAAATCCTTATGCTCAAGCTTGGACGATGCAAACAAACAGGCAGACAGGTTCAGTACATTCGAACAAACAAACAAAGAAATAACACAGGTTCAGACTAGACAGTGGCTTCTGTAAATCACAGGCAACTAAACCGCTGAAGAAACACCAGCACAGCACAGCCCAGAAAACGCAGGCAGAGCCGACGTGTTTCAAGATCCAAGGTCGCGCTCGTCCATGAGCACGACGGATTTCTGAGATCAGATGCAAGACAAAGATCATGGTGCTGGTCTGCTGTCAAAACTTTGTTTTGCTCGGGTGAAGATGGTGGCGACGTTAACACGCAACTGATCCATCCAACGTCCATACTGCTCAAGGTTCGAATCTCATCGCATTGATCCATACAAACTCCAAAATATTGTAAGTCATTTGATGGAAAACTCTAAAAAAGTTGGTGTATATGATAATGTTGGGGATCGTAGCAGAAATTTAAAATTTTCTACGCATCACCAAGATCAATCTATGGAGTAATCTAGCAACGAGGGGAGGGGGAGTGCATCTACATACCCTTGTAGATCGCTAAGTGAAAGCGTTGCAAGAACGCGGATGAGGTAGTCATACTCGTGGCGATTCAGATCGCGGTCGATTTCGATCTAAGCGCCGAATAACGGCGCCTCCGCGTTCAACACACGTGCAGCCCGATGACGTCTCCCGTGCCTTGATCCAGCAAGGAGAGAGGGAGAGGTTGGGGAAGACTCCGTCCAGCAGCAGCACGACGGCGTGGTGGTGGTGGAGGAGCGCGGTACTCCAGCAGGGCTTCGCCAAGCACTACGAGAGACGAGGAGGGAGAGAGGTAGGGCTGCGCCTTGGGAGAGAGACTTGTGTGTTGGACAGCCCCAAAACCTCCACTATATATAGGCGCAAGGGGGAGGGGGAGATGCCCTAGGGTTTCCCCTAGGGGGGGCGACAGCCAGGGCAGATGGGATCTCCCCTTTGGGTGACTTGGCCCCCAAGCCAGGAGGTGGGAACCCTAGATGGAGCACCCCAAACCCCCTGGTCACGTAGGAATAGGTGAGGGGAGCGCACAGCCCCTTAGTGGGCTGGTTTGCCCCCTTCCCTTGGCCCATGAA
>NC_041391.1:702150006-702156139 GCF_002162155.2 Triticum dicoccoides | reverse complement strand
GGTACCTCCGGAACACTTCCGGACTCCAAAACCCTTCGTCAGATATATCAATCTTCATGTCCGGACCATTCCGGAACTCCTCATGACGTCCGGGATCTCATCCGGGCTCCGAACAACATTCGATAACCGCGTACATACCTTCCCTATAACCCTAGCGTCATCGAACCTTAAGTGTGTAGACCCTACGGGCTCGGGAAGCATGCAGACATGACCGAGACATCTCTCTGGTCAATAACCAACAACGGGATCTGAATACCCATGTTGGCTCCCACATGTTCTACGATGATCTCATCGGATGAACCACGATGTCAAGGATTCAATCAATCCACTAGTAGAAAAAGGACCTAATATGAGACACATTAGTGTCGGTTGGGTTTTGAGCCGGCACTAATGTGTCCATTAGTGCCGGTTCCAACGGCTAGCCGGCCGTTCTCATTAGTACCGGTTCGTGGCGAACCTATAGTACCGGTTCGTGCCACGAACCGGTACTAAAGAGGGTGGTGGCAGGGTGTTTTCAGTCTGGGGCCCGTCCAGCACCTTTAGTACTGGTTCGTGGCACGAACCGGTACTAAAGGTCGACGTACATAAACCCTTCGTCCCCTCGAGCCACTCTGTTCTTCCCCTTTCCCCTCACTTCCTCTGTTCTTCCCCGTCTCTCCTCGAGCTCCTCACAAATTTTGCCAAAATTTGTCAAGATTTGAAGGCCCCCATCCATTCAAATGATCACAAAGGTTAGCAACTTTGTCCTTTCAACTCTCATTGCTAGATTAGCTCTTGCAATGCTTTGTATAGTGATTAATTTGGGAGGAATAATTATATTTGCTAGTATTTGATTTATATGCAATTTGAGCACAAAAATAACACTTAGTTTTCATATGTAGGTGTGGTTTACTTAGTGCCTTCTAAATCTCCATCATAATCACCGTCGATCGCCCGCACCGTCCCGTCGCCGGCACCACCTTCTGGTGAGGTTCTTGTTCATGAATGTTTTACATTACCAAATTGATGTTTATGTGATTT
This sequence comes from Triticum dicoccoides, assembly GCF_002162155.2. NCBI lineage: Eukaryota > Viridiplantae > Streptophyta > Magnoliopsida > Poales > Poaceae > Triticum > Triticum dicoccoides. The sequence continues at coordinate 702,155,119 of NC_041391.1, read as the reverse complement.
GGATATATAGTTACTCATATAATTATCTTACCCGTACGTTGTTTGTTATACATAGTGCCATGGTTTTGATATCCGTCCCCGTCGGCCCTCGTCCTTGTTATGATTCGGATGTGGTATATTCTCTTTTAAAACTAGTTGTTGCATTTCGTGTTTATGACAAATTATGCCCATCAAGTTGACATAGATATTTTTATCTAGGAGGTATGTGAACCGGAAATTCCAACAGACCCTATTGTCGAGAGGCTAAATTTAGTTGAAAGAGAAAACGAGTATTTGAAAGAAAAATTGAAAAGAATTGAGGGGGAGAAGATGGAATTGGAGTTGCATGTTGCCGATGTCGTTGATGATCACAAGATCAAGATGGAGAAAATGAGGTTGAAGATTAGAAAGATTAGAAAATATGCCATTGATAGTGTGGCTTGATATCATTATGTTGTTGGATCAATTGTTACCTTAATTGCGATCTTCATCGCATTTGTTGTTGCATTTAAATTCTTTAGCTAGAGAGTTATTTGTATGTTGCATTTAATTAAGTGTTGTATATGAACTTTATGTATGAACTTTATGTATGAACTTGTATTAATTTGGTCTATTCGGTGTTGTGTAATGAAGATGAGCTGACAATGGATGTATGATGACAGATGCTCTCCCGAGTTCATTAATGGTGTGCATACTTTTTTGCTTGCCGCTGAGGCAAACAAGCGGGCGGATGGTTTTATGCCTTGTCCATGTGCTGGCTGTAAGAATGGTCACAGTTACTCTATGTCAAGAACCATTCACGTCCACCTATTTGAGTCCGGTTTCATGCCCCACTATAATGTTTGGACCAAGCACGGAGAAATAGGGGTTATGATGGAAGACAATGAAGAAGAAGAGGACGACGACGGCTATCCTGGCCATGGGTTCCCTGAATACGATGATACAACAATGGGGGAAGAAGCTGAGCCGGCAATGCAGAAAGAAGCTGAAGAAGAGGCATCAGATGAGCCCGCTGATAATCTAGGTCGGGCCATTGCCGATGCAAAGAGAAACTGCGCAAGTGATCTGGAGAGGACGAAGTTGCAGCGCATGTTAGAGGATCACAAGAAATTGTTGTACCCGAATTGTGAAGCTGACAAAAAAAAGTTGGGCACCACACTTGAATTGCTGCAATGGAAGGCAAAGAATGGTGTATCTGACAAGGGATTTGGAAAGTTGCTGGTAATGATAAAGAATATGCTTCCAAAGGACAACGAATTTCCCAAGAGTACGCATGAAGCAAAGAAGGCTATCTGCCCTCTAGGGTTAGAGGTGCAAAAGATACATGCATGACCTAATGACTGCATCCTCTACCGCGGTGAGTACGAGGATTTGAATGCTTGCCCGGTATGCGGTGCATTGCGTTATAAGATCAGTCGCGATGACGCTGGTGATGTCGAGGGTGAGCGCCCCAGGAAGAAGATTCCTGCCAAGGTGATGTGGTATGCTCCTATAATACCACGGCTGAAACGTTTGTTCCAAAACAAAGAGCATGCGAAGGCGATGCGGTGGCACGCAGAAGACCGTAAGAAAGACGGAAAGTTGAGAGCACCCGCTGACGGTTCGCAGTGGAGAAAAATCGAGAGAAAGTACTGGGAGGAGTTTGCAGGTGACCCAAGGAACGTATGGTTTGGTCTAAGCGCAGATGGAATTAATCCTTTTGGGGAGCAGAGCAGCAACCATAGCACGTGGCCTGTGACTCTATGTTTGTATAACCTTCCTCCTTGGTTGTGCATGAAGCGGAAGTTCATTATGATGCCAGTGCTCATCCAAGGCCCTAAGCAACCCGGCAACGACATTGATGTGTACCTAAGGCCATTAGTTGAAGAACTCTTACAACTGTGGAATGGAACAGGTGTACGTGCGTGGGATGAGCACATAGGGGAAGAATTTGACCTAAAGGCATTGCTGTTCGTGACCATCAATGATTGGCCTGCTCTCAGTAACCTTTCAGGACAGACAAATAAGGGATACCGTGGATGCACCCACTGTTTGGATGATACCGACAGTATATATTTGAATAGTTGTAAGAAGAATGTGTACCTGGGACATCGTCGATTTCTTCCGAGCAGGCATCCCGTAAGAAAGAAAGGCAAGCATTTCAAAGGTGAGGCGGATCACCGGACGAAGCCTCGCCACCGTATTGGTGCTGATGTACATGATATGGTCCAGGATTTGAAGGTAATCTTTGGAAAGGGTCCTGGCGGACAACCTGTTCCGAAGGACGCTGACGGACGCGCACCCATGTGGAAGAAGAAATCTATATTTTGGGACCTGCCATATTGGAAAGACCTAGAGGTCCGCTCCGCAATCAACGTGATGCACGTGACGAAGAATCTTTGCGTGACCCTGCTTGGCTTTTTGGGCGTGTATGGGAAGACAAAAGATACACCAGAGGCACGGGAGGACCAGCAACGTATGCACGGAAAAGACGACATACATCAGGGTCAGGCCAGCTATGCTCTTACCAAATAAGAGAAGGAAATCTTCTTCGAATGCCTGCTCAGCATGATGGTACCGTCTGGCTTCTCGTCAAATATAAAGGGAATAATAAATATGGCAGAGAAAAAGTTCCAGAACCTAAAGTCTCATGACTGCCACGTGATTATGACGCAACTCCTTCCGGTTGCATTGAGGGGGCTTCTACCGGAAAACGTTCGATTGGCCATTGTGAAGCTATGTGCATTCCTTAATGCAATCTCTCAGAAGGTAATCGATCTAGAACTCATACCAAGGTTACAGAATGATTTGGTGCAATGTCTTGTCAGTTTCGAGTTGGTGTTCCCACCATCCTTCTTCAACATCATGACGCACGTCCTAGTTCACCTTTGCGAAGTGATTAACGTTTTGGGTCCTGTATTTCCACATAATATGTTCCCCTTTGAAAGGTTCATGGGAGTCTTGAAGAAATATGTTCATAACCGTGCTAGGCCAGAAGGAAGCATCTCGAAGGGCCATGAAAATGAGGAGGTCATTGAGTTTTGTATTGACTTTATTCCTGACCTTAAGCCGATTGGTGTTCCTGAATCACGGCATAAGGGCAGACTGGAAGGAAAAGGCACGCTAGGAGGGCATCAAATAATATGTATGGACGGGCATTCTCTCACTGAAGCACACTACACAGTTCTACAGAATTCCGCCTTGGTGGCTCCGTATATGGAGGAACACAAGAATTTTCTACAGTCCAAACACCCGGAGAAGTCTGACGGCTGGATTACACGCGAACAAACGAGGACTTTCGCCGGTTGGTTGCAGAAACTTGCCTTGAATGATGGCGATATTCAAAATGACCTGTACTCGTTGTCCTAGTTACCATCTTCGAATATAATGACTTTCAAAGGGTACCAGATAAATGGGAATACATTTTACACGATCGCCCAAGATAAGAAGAGCACCAACCAAAACAGTGGTGTCCACTTTGATGCAATAACCAACACGAGAAAGGAAACATATTATGGTTACATAGAGGACATATGGGAACTTAACTATGGATCAGGTGATTTGAAGGTCCCTTTGTTTCGGTGCAAATGGGTCAATATGACACGAGGCGGGGTAACGGAAGACCCGCAGTACAGAATGACAACAGTGGATCTCGACAATCTTTCGTATGCAGACAAACCATTCGTCCTAGCCAATGATGTGGCGCAGGTTTTTTATGTGAAAGACATGTCTACCAGGCCGAGAAAAAGAAAAGATAAGGAAGCGAATGGATCATACGACGAGCCAAAGCGCCACATAGTTCTTTCAGGAAAAAGAAACATCGTGGGAGTGGATGATAAGACAGACATGTCATAAGATTATGAAAAGTTTGATGAAATTGCTCCATTCACAGTGAATATTGACCCGAGCATCCAGTTAAATGATGAAGATTTTCCCTGGCTACAGCGCAAAGGGACACACGAGAAGAAAAAGTTTCACACCCAAAGATCTGGGATGTGATCGGCATGTGATCGGGAATGTCTGTAATAGTTAGGGTAGTTAATTATGTGTTTTGGCATTTGAAACGTGAAGAAATTTTATGTGCAAACAAATTCTTTTTCATGCATTTACTGATTTTTTTCCAGCTAAATGACCCTGAAATTGAAAATCATTTGAAATGAGCTCAGAAAAGGTTGAAAGTTGGCATGGTATCATAATTTCATACAAATAGCATGTGCAAAAAAGTAGAGAGGGTTACGGCAAAAACTGGACACACTTCGTGTACAAAATGGACAATCTTTTTCGAAGTATCAGGGTTTCCGACGAAAACTGAAATGTTACAAAGGCATTTCATTTTTTAAATAACCTAAGCATTACCAAATTGAATATAATGATAAAACACACTAATATTAAACATAAAAAAAAGAATCACTGAAAAATCTTTTTTCAAAGTTAAGTTATTCACAAACTAGTGATTCACACAAATTTTAAATAATTCAAAATTTAAACTATTCAAATTTGAAAACTACCGGCACTAACAGATCAAAGTTTGTAAATTCTTGTACCTAAAGCAAAAATATTCACAAAGAAACTCTAAATACAGCAAAAACAACTCAAAAATAAATAAAACAAATAAAAAAGAAAAAAATAAGAAAATAAAAAAGCCCGCCTACTGGGCCAAAGCGGCCTGCATACGACTAGAAACTCAACCTTTTGTTGGGCCAGGATGCAGGCCCGCAAAGGCCCAGTAGGCCCACATGGCAGCAATGAATTGGTAGGCCAGTAGGCCTGCTTAGGAGAGGAGCTCGAGAGAGCTACCGCACTGGGGCTTATAAACCAGTGCGGTAGCCCTTCGACTAGCGAGGTGGGACTAAACTTGCCGCACCGCACTGCGCCAGCGCACACCTTTAGTACCGGGTCGTGGCTCTAACCGGTACTAAAGACCCCCCCCCTTTAGTACCGGTTGGAGCCACCATCCGGTACTAAAGGGGGTGCGCTTCCCGCCGCTTGGCCTGGCCAAAACAGATCTTTAGTACCGGTTGGTGGCTCCAACCGGTACTAAAGGTCCATCCTATATATACAACACTTAAAAAAATCAGTTTCCCACTGTTCTTTCCTCTGTTTCCTCCCTCCGTCGCGCCGCCCTGCCCCGATCGTCGCCGCCCCTGCCCCTCGT
>NC_041391.1:702123023-702149711 GCF_002162155.2 Triticum dicoccoides | reverse complement strand
CGCCAATGTCCACACACACACACAGTACTACACACACACACACACACACACACACACACTACACACACACACACTACACACATTAGTTTGTTTGTTATAAATTTTTCTGTTTTTTAGTTATATAAATGTTAGAAATTATTCTGTTTTTAGTTATATAAATATTAGAAATGTTAGTTTTATAGAAATGTTATAAATGTTTTCTGTTTTTTAGTTATAGAAATATTTATAGAAATGTTAGCAATTTTTCTGTTTTTCAGTTATATAAATATTAGAATTGTTATGGAAATGTTAGTTATATAATCAGGAAATTTTAGAATTAGTTTTAGTTAGATGAATTAGATTAATGTCAAATTGTTAGAATTTGCATATATATAGAATTTTAGTTATCACAATCCAATCATTTAAAAAATGTTACTTTTTGCGGGCATATAGTATTTGTTCTCGACGATATGCCCGGCCCGCATCCTCGTCGTCGACCCGTTCGCGACGATGTCATGTTTCAGGGGACCCATGTCCGGGACTGGGCTCCGCCGGGCTGGCACTGGGAGGTGCTACCTGGGGGGCGCGCCGCTTGGTGAGGAACCCGACCTCGGGTCCCGTCGTCGACCCTGATCTTCTTTGGTGGCGTTCGCGTGGGCCACATTCGGTGCAGAGGCAGCCGGCCCCGCCGGAGGTGGTGCGTCGCCGTGTCAGGGAGGAAGATGAGCACGTCCATCGCTACATGGCTGCTATGGACGACGTCAGGTTCTCCACTACTTGGCGGGTTCTTTGGGCAGATGACCGGAGATATGATCCTGTGATGGTTCCTTCTCTTTGGGTGTGCACCGCCCGCGCCCCAGGAACCGCGAGTGGCGCCCTAGATTCTTCTGTAGTACTCGATCTTTATTAGGTACCTAGCCAGTGATGTATTCGATATATAGTATTCGAGACGATGTATTCGAGATTATATATATTAAGACGATGATGTATTCGAGATTATATATTCGAGAGGATGTATTCGAGATTCAGATTTTCCTTATTGATTAATTGCATCCATGCATTGTAATTTGAATACTAAATTGTTTTATATTTCTTCTGTATTATTAGTAAAGTAAAAGCTATGGCGGACAATACAGGCAGAGAGAGAGAGAGAAGAGGAATTGTTCGACATCATACGCAGCCCTCACAGGCTAGATGATTTGAATGAAGCAGATGCCGGCTCCCAATATCTTAACAATACCGGAGAGGGTGCTGAAAAGATATTCGATCTTGACGACCGGGCTTATGAAGTCATGAACTATGATTATGATTATGACACAGACAATGTTTGTGATGACACAGACAATGCTGATCTTCAAATAACAACCACTACCGGCGAGGTATATTTATATAAGCATGCATCATGGTGATCATCACATGTTTTTTTATTGAAGATATATTAATGAATCGATCTTTCTTCTTTCAGCCCTCCAGATCGAGCAAATCTGCTTCTACAGACAGCAAGACAAAGCGAGGCTCGGGCAGATTGTTGAAGGATGGTGTAAAGTACCACATCGAGTCCATCAAACCTAGTGGCGAACCCCTCACGCCTAAGAACATTGCAAACAAGTGGACTCGTCAGTGCGGAGTTCTTGTGAAGGACAAACTCCCGATCTCCATTCAAGAATGGAAAGAGCCAAAGACTAAACATCCAGGTGTTACTTGGGTTAATGGCAGAGCCAAAGAAGACCTGGTGAAATCTCTGATGGAACATTTCACCCTACCAGATCATTTCACTAAAGCAGATGTGGACAAAGTCAAGGCCGCTGTTTTTAAGAAGATGGCAATTGCATTCAACACCCACAAGAAAACTGTATGGGCCAACTACCTCGCTAATGAAAGGAAGACTCCAGATTTCAAGGGAACACTGGAGAAGCAAAGAGAACATTGGGACGATTTCGTGACCTTCAAGGATTCAGAAATATCTAAGGAACAGTCGATGAAAAACAAGGCAAATGCCGCAAGAAAGACGTAGTTCCATAGGCTGGGTCCAGGTGGCTACACGGTGGCATTGCCTAAGTGGGATAAGTCTGAGCAAGAGATGGAGGATGCAGGGGTCACTCCGGTTACCCGGCACTGGCCCCCCAGGTGCAGAACTTGGTTCTATGCGCATGCGGGAGCGTTGGACCCGAAGACAGGCGAAGTTTCACAAAAGGCAAGTCTAAAAGGAGCCGAACAAAAGATAATTGGCGCAATAGATGAAGCTCGAAGGGGGGTGTTCACGCCCAACAGAGAGAACAACGAGCTTACGCGCGCCCTGGGAAATCCTGAACACCCGGGAAGAACACGAGGCATGGGCGTTATTCCCTGGTATGAGGGCTTTTCAGAATGGAACGAGGACTACAGGAGCCGTGCAAGAAGGAAGATGGAGGAGGAGAAGAAAATGAAGCTGGAGGAGGAGCAGAGGAAGCAGGACGCAGAATGCCTTCAAGGCCTAGAAGCAAGGCACGCGGACCTGGCACTCAAATTCCAGCAGCAGCAACAGCAGATCGACTCACTTAGCCAGGAAAGGGGGTCTCAGCAGCGGCAGCAGCAAGCGGATGATTGTCCAGCATTGGATAGCACCATCCCATCCATGCCGAGAAGCAGCGTTGGTTCTTCCCCGGGCGACACACTGCTGGATAAATACCCTGTGGATGACATCATAGAGAACACTAACTGCGAGCTACACTCCCAAATGAAGAACATATCCATGAAGGTGGCGGACGGCGTTGCTTTTCTAGTTACCCCCAAAGCAACCTACCATTGCATCCCGATTCCAGAGGGCTATGCTCGTGTCATGGTTGATGAAGTGGTGGACCCATATTCGGGGCTAACGCTTGACATTCGTGGAGGTGAAGACGAGCGCACACTCGGAGAGGCCATACATCGTATCATCCTATGGAGAAAGGATTGCATAATCTTTAGAAGTCCACCGACACCGCGTCGTCTGCCGACTCCTCGAAGTCCGTCACCGAGTCAACAGACTCCCGCTCCTCCAAGTCCACGAACACGTGAGACGACTCCTGTTGGGGAACGTAGTAATTTCAAAAAAATTCCTACGTACACGCAAGATCATGGTGATGGCATAGCAACGAGAGGGGAGAGTGTTGTCCACGTACCCTCGTAGACTGTAAGCGGAAGCGTTAGCACAACGCGGTTGATGTAGTCGTACGTCTTCATGATCTGACCGATCCAAGCACCGAACATACGGCACCTTCGAGTTCAGCACACGTTCAGCTCGATGACGATCCCCGGGCTCCGATCCAGCAAAGCTTCGGGGATGAGTTCCGTCAGCACGACGGCGTGGTGACGATGATGATGCTCTACCGGCGCAGGGCTTCGCCTAAACTCCGCGACGATATGACCGAGGTGGAATATGGTGGAGGGGGGCACCGCACACGGCTAAGGAACAATCCGTAGATCAACTTGTGTGTCATGGGGTGCCCCCCTGCCCCCATATATAAAGGAGGGAGGGGGAGGTGCGGCCGGCCTAGGAGGGGCGCTCCAAGGGGAGTCCTACTCCCACCGGGAGTAGGACTCCCTCCTTCCTTGTTGGAGTAGGAGAAGTGGAAAGAGGGGGAGAGGGAAAAGGAAAAGGGGGCTGCCCCCCTTGTCCAATTCGGACCAGAGGGGGGCGCAGGCCTCTTTCCTTTTGGCCTCTCTCCTCTATTCCCGTATAGCCCAATAAGGCCCATATACTCCCCGGCGAATTCCCGTAACTCTCCGGTACTCCGAAAAAATACCCGAATCACTCGGAACCTTTCCGAACTCCGAATATAGTCGTCCAATATATCAATCTTTACGTATCGACCATTTCGAGACTCCTCGTCATGTCCCTGATCTCATCCGGTACTCCGAACTCCTTCGGTACATCAAAACTCATAAACTTATAATATAACTGTCATCGTAACGTTAAGCGTGCGGACCCTACGGGTTCGAGAACTATGTAGACATGACCTAGAACTATTCTCGGTCAATAACCAATAGCGGAACCTGGATGCCCATATTGGTTCCTACATATTCTATGAAGATCTTTATCGGTCAAACCGCATAACAACATACGTTGTTCCCTTTGTCATCGGTATGTTACTTGCCCGAGATTTGATCGTCGATATCCAATACCTAGTTCAATCTCGTTACCGGCAAGTCTCTTTACTCGTTACGTAATGCATCATCCCGTAACCAACTCATTGGTCACATTGCTTGCAAGGCTTATAATGATGTGCATTACCGAGAGGGCCCAGAGATACCTCTCCGACAATCGGAGTGACAAAACCTAATCTCGAAATACGCCAACTCAACATGTACCTTCGGAGACACCTGTAGTACTCCTTTATAATCACCCAGTTACGTTGTGACGTTTGGTAGTACCCAAAGTGTTCCTCCGGTAAACGGGAGTTGCATAATCTCATAGTTACAGGAACATGTATAAGTCATGAAGAAAGCAATAGCAACATACTAAACGATCAAGTGCTAGGCTAACGGAATGGGTCATGTCAATCACATTACTCTCCTAATGATGTGATCCCATTAATCAAATGACAACACATGTCTATGGTTAGGAAACATAACCATCTTTGATTAATGAGCTAGTCAAGTAGAGGCATACTAGTGACTATATGTTTGTCTATGTATTCACACATGTATCATGTTTCCGGTTAATACAATTCTAGCATGAATAATAAACATTTATCATGAAATAAGGAAATAAATAATAACTTTATTATTGCCTCTAGGGCATATTTCCTTCAACTCCTCCTCCTCGAAGTCCGCCACCTCCTCCAAGTCCCCGAACGCGTGAGCTGACTCCTCCGGTTTCAAGCCCGGCACAGCGTCATGCCACTTCTCCGGTTGCAAGTCCGGCATCGTGTCAGGCCACACCTCCTGCTTCAAGTCCGGCACATCGTCAGGCCACTTCTCCTGGTCCAACTCCACGTCAGCCATCTCCGCCGTCTCAGCAATCGCAGAAGAGACATCTCGCAGCTTTGGTGCATAGCGGTACGAGTCGAGGTAGTTCAGGAAGTACAGGCGAAGGCAAGCGATATAAATATGGTCCAAGCCTCGCTCCTCTTCCTCAGAGGCCTTACGACATGACTAAGGAGCAAAACACAGCCATATTGCAAGCCCAAGTGGACGCCCATTTTGGACCAAAACCGGCACCGCCAAAGGAGAAAGTGCCTGAGAAAGTAATTGACCACTTCATTGTATGGCTAGAGAACCAGCTCCCAAGCCTGTTGACTCGGACTATGAGCGCCAAATCAGGAAGGCACATCGAGCACGACTACAGAAGGAAGCGAGCTCAAGCTCGAGCCAACAAGCAGCTGGCAAAAAATGCGGAAAAACCGTTCCCCAGTTGGGAGAACAGGCGGCGCAAGCGATCCCCCCGCTTGTTGTGCCAACAACACATGAGAGGAGTAGTACACGCGCCAAATATTATTGTGGGCAAACCGTTAGCGTTCCCCAGCATGACGATGTGGTAATAACAGAGGATCATATAATGCAGGCTCAAATGCTCAATATCTCTGTTGGACAACTCCTCGAAATCGAGCCCATGCCTACGCTTAAAGAATCGGAAATAGCATGGCAATATGTCCGGGGCAAACCTTTGGTCCATCCAGACAAGGTCAAGGACCTCCCAACGAGAATGTATCAATTGCATCAATGGTACATGAACATTACCAAGATTTCCAATCGAGAGTCCCTCATGGTGAATGTCAAGCATGAGCATTATTACCATGAGAAAGCTCTGGCCATTGAGTATTCAGAACTATTTCAGTTATTTAATCAAGACGCACTCGACAAGTCTATCGTCAGTTGCTATTGTCTATAAGTGATTTCTTTCTGTAATTTAAGTCTCAAGCTAGTTATGTAGTGATAATTTTGATCAATCATTACATGTAATTATCCTCACTATATTCTTTTTCTGTGGTATTATATGTAGGATGAAGATGTATGAAATGAAAAAAGCTGGACGCTATGGCATTGGGTTCATTGACCCAAATACCATTAATCAGGACATATGGGAGATTGAACATTGTAAAGCTGCTGTAGAGGAAAGCATGCTAGAGTTCTTGAAGCGCCTCAATACCTTCGAAGATATACTACTTCCTTACAACTTCCAGTGAGTCACACTGTCTTGTACTACAAATTCTGTTTTTGCTTACTAGCTAGCTAGATGTTAATAATTAAGTGTATGCGGTTTCCGGTAGTTGATTAATTTTATGCACATGCCCGCTTAATTAAGACATGCAAACGTGTGCGTATGTAGTTGGCACTGGGTCTTGATAGACATTAAAGTTGAGGAAGGAAAAGTTGAATTACTTGACTTACTAACTAAAGAAGATAAAGACTACATCATCGTGAAGGGGATAGTCAACAGGTAATTTCAATCATTATTAACTATTAGTTCCTGATATGAACTATTTAATAACCCCTTTATTAATTTTCTTTGCCGGCGGGCAGGGCATGGGCAAAGTTCATCGCGGTGACTCCAGGAGAATGGCCAAAAAAATTGTTTTGGCATCGACCCAAGGTAAGTAATTAAGTAGTACTAGCTAGCTACCATCTCTTTAATTCTTGTTTCAATATCATTAATTAATTATTATACTTGATTAATCATTATCTGATTCAATTCCATTCTCGTAAAGGCCTTGAGGCAGGCGAAAGGGAATAATCTGTGTGCATACTACGTTTGCGTGAACATTCGCATGATGACGTGCGAAAGGAGCAGATCTGATAGACAGGACTGAGTACGTTTTTGTCAGAACACTATTCACACCATTATCGATATCTAGTCACACAACTAACACACATGCATATTGATCTCCTTCTTAACAGATCAGATCGGTGCGGGATAAGCTCCTACCATCGGACCGCGTACAAGCACTTCAAGAGGAAATAGCCGGATTTTTGCTCGACCAGGTCATAGATCCGAAAGGAGAATACTATTACCCGCTACCGCCCCCATGAACCACTTGTCATCGTGCTCCGAAGGCACCAAGGCAACATGTAGTAGAAATTGTATATGTATATACATGTGTATATGTATGAATAGTTAATGGTGTTGGCTGTGAGACGTTCGATGATATATATTATATATATATATGCGGTTCTACGTACGAGAAAATCTATTTAATATATATGCATAACGTGTACAATTTGTAGTATCCTGAAATACCAGCAAACAAAAAAGAATTAAATGGAAAATAAAGCCAAATTGAAAACACAAAATTAAAGCAAAAATTAAAAAAAACACCCGAACATTTAGTACCGGTTGGTGTTACCAACCGGTACTAATGTCCTACATGCACACGGGCCTGGCTCGTGCCACGTGTTTGCACTTTAGCGCCGGTTCGTGACGAACCGGTACTAAAGGGGGGGGCTTTAGTCCCCACTCTTTAGTGTTGGTTCGCCAACCGGCTCTAAAGGCCGTCACGAACCGGCACTAAAGCCCGGTTCTGCACTAGTGATCCCGCATACAATTCCCTTTGTCTACTGGTATGATACTTTCCCGAGATTCGATCGTCGGTATCCCGATACCTTGTTCAATCTCGTTACTGGCAAGTTTCTTTACTCGTTCCGTAACACATCATCCCGCGATCAACTCCTTGATCACATTGTGCACATTATGATGATGTCCTACCGAGTGGGCCCAGAGATACCTCTCCGTCACACGGAGTGACAAATCCCAGTCTCGATTCGTGCCAACCCAACAGACACTTTCGGAGATACCCGTAGTGCACCTTTATAGCCACCCAGTTATATTGTGACATTTGGTACACCCAAAGCATTCCTACGGTATCCAGGAGTTGCACAATCTCATGGTCTAAGGAAAAGATACTTGACATTTAGAAAAGCTTTAGCATATGAACTATACGATCTTGTGCTAGGCTTAGGATTGGGTCTTGTCCATCACATCATTCTCCTAATGATGTGATCCCGTTATCAACAACATCCAATGTCCATGGTCAGGAAACCGTAACCATCTGTTGATCAACGAGCTAGTCAACTAGAGGCTTACTAGGGACATGGTCTTGTCTATGTATCCACACATGTATTTGAGTTTCATTTCAATACAATTCTAGCATGGATAATAAATGATTATCATGAATAAGGAAATATAATAATAATAACTAATTTATTATTGCCTCTAGGGCATATTTCCAACAGTCTCTCACTTGCACTAGAGTCAATAATCTAGTTCACATCACCATGTGATTAACACTCACAGGTCACATCGCCATGTGACTAACATCCAAAGAGTTTACTAGAGTCAACAATCTAGTTCACATCACTATGTGATTAACACTCAATGAGTTCTGGGTTTGATCATGTTATGCTTGTGAGAGAGGTTGTAGTCAACGGGTCTGCAACATTCAGATCCCTATGTATTTCGCAAAACTTTATGTCATATCGTAGATGCTGCTACCACGTTCCACTTGGAGCTATTCCAAATTGTTGCTCCATTATACGTATCCGGTATCTTTACTCAGAGCTATTCGGATAGGTGTTAAGCTTGCATCGACGTAACTCTTTACGTCGAACTCTTTATCACCTCCATAACCGAGAAACATTTCCTTATTCCTCTAAGGATAATTTTGACCGCTATCTAGTGATCCACTCCTGGATCACCTTTGTACCCTCTTGCCATACATGTGGCAAGGCACACATCAGGTGCGGTACTCAGCATGGCATACCGTATAGAGCCTATGACAAAAGTATAGGGGACGACCTTCGTCCTTCCTCTTTCTTATGCCGTGGTCAAGCTTTGAGTCTTACTCAACTTCACACCTTACAACTTAGGTAAGAATCCCTTCTTTGAATGATCTATTTTGAACTCCTTCAAAATCATGTCAAGGTGTGTGTTCTTTGAAAGTATCATTAGGCGTCTTGATCTATCTCTATAGATCTTGATGCCCAATATGTAAGTAGCTTTATCCAGGTCTTCCTTTGAAAATAATTCTTCAAACAACCGTTTATGCTTTCCAGAAATTCTACATTATTTCGGATCAACAATATGTCATCCACATATACTTATCAAAAATGTTGTAGCGCTCCCACTCACTTTCTTGTAAATACAAGTTTCTAGCAAACATTGTATAAACCCAAAAGCTTTGATCACTCCATCAAAGCATATATTCTGACTCCGGGATGCTTGCTCTAGTCCATAGAAGGATCGCTGGAGCTAGCATACCTTTTAGCATCCTTAGGATCGACAAAACCTTTCTGATTGTATCACATACAACCTTTCCTTACGAAAACTGGTAAGGAAACTTGTTTTGACATCCATCTGCCAGATTTCATAAATGCAGCTAATGCTAACATGATTCCGACGGACTTAAGCATCGCTACGGATGAGAAAATCTCATCGTAGTCAACTCCTTGAACTTGTGAAAAACTCTTCACCATAAGTCGAGCTTCATAGACGGTGACATTACCGTCCACGTTCGTCTTCTTCTTAAAGATCCATTTATGTCAATGGCTTGCCGATCATCGGGCAAGTCCACCAAAGTCCATACTTTGTTTTTATACATGGATCCTATCTCGCATTTCTCGGCTTCTAACCATTTGTTGGAATACGGTCCCACCATCGCTTCTCCATAGTTCGTAGGTTCATTGATGTCCAACAACATGACCTCTAAGACAGGATCACCGTACCACTCAGGAGTAGTACATATCCTTGTCGACCTACGAGGTTCGATAGCAACTTGATCCGAAGCTTCATGATCACTATCATTAGTTTCCTCTTCAACAGTCGTAGGTTCCACATAAACATCTTTCTGTGTTGCACTACTCTCCGGTTGAAGTGAGGGTTCGACAACCTCATCAAGTTCTATCTTCCTCCCACTCAATTCTTTCGAGAGAAACTCCTTCTCGAGAAAGGACCCATTCTTAGCGACAAACACTTTGCCCTCGGATCTGAGATAGAAGGTATACCCAACTATTACCTTTGGGTATCCTATGAAGATGTATTTGTCCGCTTTGGGTTCGAGCTTTTTCGGCTGAAGCCTTAAGCATCACATCACCAAAATTTAAGAAACGACAAATTTGGTTTCTTGCCAAACCAATGTTCATACGACGTCGTCTCAAAGGACTTAGATGGTGCCCTATCTAAAGTGAATGCAGTTGTCTCTAATGCATAACCTCAAAATAATAGTGGTAGATTGGTAAGAGACATCATAGATCGCACCATATCTCATAAGGTACGATTACGACATCCGGACACACCATTACGCTGTGGTGTTCTAGGTGGCTTCAACTGCGAAACAATTCCACAATGTCTTAAGTGATTGCCAAACTCATAACTCAGAAAATCTCCCCTTGATCAGATCGTAGGAACATGATCTTCTTGTTATGATGATTCTTAACTTCACTCTGAAATTGCTTGAACCTTTTCAAATGTTTCAGACTTTTGCTTCATTAAGTAAATATACCCATATGTACTCAAATCGTCAGTGAAGATGAGAAAATAACGATATCCACCACACGCCTTAATTCTCATTGGATCGCACACATCAGCATGTATGATTTCCAACAAGTCACTTGCCCATTTCATTGTACCTGAAAACGGGATCTTAGTCATCCTGCCCATGAGGCATGGCTCGCATGTGTCAAGCGATTCAAAATCAAGTGACTCCAAACATCCATCATCATGGAGTTTCTTCACGCATTTTATGCCAAAATGACCTAAGCGGCAGTGCCACAAGAAATTGGTACTATCGTTATTAACTCTACATCTTTTGGCATTAATATTATTATCATGTGTATTACTATGATCGAGATTCAATAAACCATAGGGTGCATGACCATAAAGGTATTATTCATGTAAACAAAATAACCATTATTCTCTAACTTAAATGAATAACCGTATTGCAATGAACATGATCTAATCATATTCATGCTCAATGTAGACACCTGATAACATTTATCTAGGTTCAACACTAATCCCGAAGGTAGAGGGAGCGTGCGATGGTGATCTTATCAACCTTGGAAACACTTCCAACACACATCGTCACCTCGCCCTTAGCTAGTCTCCGTTCAGTCCGTAGCTTTTACTTCAAGTCACTAATAATAGCAAATGAACCGGTATCCAATACCCAGGTACTACTAGGAGTACTAGTAAGGTACATATCAATAACACGTATATCAAATATACTTTGTTGAAGTTGCCAGCTTTCTTATCTACCATGTATTTGGGGTAGTTCCGCTACCATGTGACCGTTCCCCTTACAATAGAAGCACTTAGTCTCGAGGTTTGGGTTCAACCTTGGGTTCCTTCATTAGGGCGACAACTGGTTTGCCATTCATGAAGTTTCCCTTCTAGCCCTTGCCCCTTTTGAAACCAGTGGTCTTGATAAACCATCAACACTTGATACTCCTTCTTGATTTCTACTTTTGCGGTTTTAAGCACCGCTAATAGCTCTGAGATCATCTCCATCCTTTGCATGTCATAGTTCATCACGAAGTTATAGTATCTTGGTGATAGTGTCTAGAGAATTCCGTCAACCACTATCTCATCTGGAAGATTAACTCCCACTTGGTTCAAGTGATCTTAGCACCCAGACATTCTGAGCACATGCTCACTAGTTGAGCTATTCTCCTCCATCTTGTAGGCAAAGAACTTGTCAGAGGTATCATACCTCTCAACACGGGCATGAGCCTGGAATCCCAATTTCAGCTCTTGGAACATCTCATATGTTCTATGGCGTTCAAAACGTCATTGGAATCCCGATTCTAAGCCGTAAAGTATGGTGCACTTAACTATCAAGTAGTCATTAGGACGTATCTGTCAGATGTTCATAACATCCACAGACGATGCTGGAGGGGTTGGCACACCGAGCGGTGCATCAAAGACATAAGCCTTTTGTGTAGCAGTGAGGACACTCCTCTGGCAACGGACCTAGTCCGCATCATTGCTTACAATATCTTTCAACTTAATCTTTCTCTAGGAACGTATTGAAACCGGGAGCCACAACGCGAGCTATTGATCTACAACCCTTTTTGGAAAGACAACTTAGGCTATTGTTCATGATACATAAGTTCATCTAATCAAATTATATAATGAACTCCCACTCAGATAGACATCCCTCTAGTCATCTAAGTGATACATGATCCGACTCAACTAGACCATGTCCGATCATCACGTGAGACGGACTAGTCATCATCGGTGAACATCTCCATGTTGATCGTATCTTCCATACGACTCATGTTCGACCTTTCGGTCTCTTGTGTTCCGAGGCCATGTCTGTACATGCTAGGCTCGTCAAGTCAACCTAAGTGTTTTGCATGTGTAAATATGTCTTACACCTGTTGTATGTGGACGTCGGAATCGATCACACCCGATCATCACGTGGTGCTTCGAAACAACGAACTTTCGCAACGGTGCACAGTTAGGGGGGAGACTTTCTTGAAATTATTATGAGGGGTCATCTTATTTATTACCGCCGTTCTAAGCAAATAAGATGCAAAAACATGATAAACATCACATGCAATCAAATAGTGACATGACATGGCCAATATCATATTGCTCCTTTGATCTCCATCTTCGGGGCGCCATGATCATCTTCGTCACCGGCATGACACCATGATCTCCATCATCGTGTCTCCATGAAGTTGTTAGCCAACTATTACTTCTACTACTATGGCTCACGGTTTAGCAATAAAGTAAAGTAATTACATGGCGTTTATTCAATGACACGCAGGTCATACAATAATTAAGACAACTCCTATGGCTCATGCCGGTTGTCATACTCATCGACATGCAAGTCGTGATTCCCATTACAAGAACATGATCAATCTCATACATCACATATATCATTCATCACATTCTTTTGGCCATATCACATCACACGACATATGCTCCAAAAACAAGTTAGACGTCCTCTAATTGTTGTTGCAAATTTTTACGTGGCTGCTATAGGTTTCTTAGCAAGAACGTTTCTTACCTACACCAAAACCACAACGTGATATGCCAATTACTATTTACCCTTCATAAGGACCCTTTTCATCGAATCCGATCCGACTAAAGTGGGAGAGACAGACACCCGCTAGCCACCTTATGCAACTAGTGCATGTCAGTCGGTGAAACCCGTCTCACGTAAGAGTACGTGTAAGGTCGGTCCGGGCCGCTTCATCCCACGATGCCGCCGAATCAAGATAAGACTAGTAACAACAAGTAAATTGGCAAAATCGATGCCCACAACGACTTGTGTTCTACTCGTGCATAGAAACTACGCATAAACTTGGCTCTGATACCACTGTTGGGGATCGTAGCAGAAATTTAAAATTTTCTACACATCACCAAGATCAATCTATGGAGTAATCTAGCAACGAGGGGAAGGGGAGTGCATCTACATACCCTTGTAGATCGCTAAGCAGAAGCGTTGCAAGAACGCGGATGAGGTAGTCGTACTCGTGGCGATTCAGATCGCGGTCGATGCCGATCTAAGCGCCGAACAACGGTGCCTCCGCGTTCAACACACGTGCAGCCTGATGACGTCTCCCGTGCCTTGATCCAGCAAGGAGAGAGTGAGAGGTTGGGGAAGACTCCGTCCAGCAGCAGCACGATGGCGTGGTGGTGGTGGAGGAGCGCGGTACTCCAGCAAGGCTTCGCCAAGCACTATGAGAGACGAGGAGGGAGAGAGGTAAGGCTGCGCCTTGGGAGAGAGAGATTCGTGTGTTGGGCAGCCCCAAAACCTCCACTATATATAGGGGCAAGGGGGAGGGGGAGGCGCCCTAGGGTTTCCCCTAGGGGGCGGCAGCCAGGGCAGATGGGATCTCCCCTTTGGGTGACTTGGCCCCCAAGCCAGGAGGTGGGAACCCTAGATGGGGCGCCCCAAACCCCCTGGTCACGTGGGAATAGGTGAGGGGGCGCACAACCCCTTAGTGGGCTGGTTTGCCCCCTTCCCTTGGCCTATGAAGCCCCCCAACACTTGCCGGGGCTCCCGAAATACCTTTCGGTCATGCTGGTCATCACCCGGTACCTCCGGAACACTTTCAGACTCCAAAACCCTTCGTCCAATATATCAATCTTCACCTCCGGACCATTTCGGAACTCCTCGTGACGTCCGGGATCTCATCCGGGACTCCGAACAACATTCGGTAACCGCGTACGTACCTTCCCTATAACCCTAGCGTCATCGAACCTTAAGTGCGTAGACCCTATGGGCTCGGGAACCATGCAGACATGACCGAGACATCTCTCTGGTCAATAACCAACAGCGGGATCTGGATACCCATGTTGGCTCCCACATGTTCTACGATGATCTCATTGGATGAACCATGATGTCAAGGATTCAATCAATCCCGCATACAATTCCCTTTTTCTACTGGTATGATACTTGCCCGAGATTCGATCGTCGGTATCCCGATACCTTGTTCAATCTCGTTACCGGCAAGTCGACGTTTCGTAACACATCATCCTGCGATAAACTCCTTGATCACATTGTGCACATTATGATGATGTCCTACCGAGTGGGCCCAGAGATACCTCTCCGTCACACGGAGTGACAAATCCCAGTCTCGATTCGTGCCAACCCAACAGACACTTTCGGAGATACCCGTAGTGCACCTTTATAGCCACCCAGTTACGTTGTGACGTTTGGTACACCAAAAGCATTCCTACGGTATCCAGGAGTTGCACAATCTCATGGTCTAAGGAAAAGATACTTGACATTTAGAAAAGCTTTAGCATACGAACTACACGATCTTGTGCTAGGCTTAGGATTGGGTCTTGTCCATCACATCATTCTCCTAATGATGTGATCCCGTTATCAACGACATCCAATATCCATGGTCAGGAAATAGTAACCATCTATTGATCAACGAGCTAGTCAACTAGAGGCTTACTAGGGACATGGTGTTGTCTATGTATCCACACATATATCTGAGTTTCCTTTCAATACAATTCTAGCATGGATAATAAACGATTATCATGAATAAGGAAATATAATAATAATAACTAATTTATTACTGCCTCTAGGGCATATTTCCAACAGATGATCCCCTAGTTATATTGTGTGGATGCACTAAGCAACATCTGTTTTTAAATGTTTCTACTATCTATGTTTTTTGTCGGATAAGCTTGCTTTCTTGATCATGTCTCATCTAGGGTTTTAGGAGGTAGGTTTTTAAATAATTTTGACCTGTTAAGCAACTCCATCCATATATTGGGTTCTGATCCCTCTTCTGCAATTTGTTTCCCCTTGAATATTTTGATCTTCTGATTTTCTTCATCTTCATTCATCTTTCCCTGGTTGTTACCGGCGGCAGTGGTGAAGATCCACTTACAAATATCGTAAACAATATTTTACTAGTTTATATGAAATTAGGCTCAAATTTGAGTGCTCACACAGATATAATGGTTAGATACGGTTTGTAACTAGTTGCTGGTTACAAGTTGGTTACATTATTATTAATTAAATACACTGTAGAACAATTGTTTCTACATTTCATGGTTCTAAAAATGTTGGTGTATATGATGATCCCCTAGTTATGTTGTGTGGATGCACTAAGCAACATCTATTTTTAAATGTTTTCTACGATCTATGTTTTTTTGTCGGAAAGCTTGTTTTCTTGACCATGTCTCATCTAGGGTTTTCGCAGGTAGGGTTTTAGATAATTCTAACCTGTTAAGCAGCCACATCCATATCTTGGGTTCTGATCCCTCTTCTGCAATTTGTTTCCCCTTGAATATTTTGATCTTCTGATTTTCTTCATCTTCATCCATCTTTCCCTGGTTGTTACTGGCGGCGGCTAGGGAACGGGCGCGCTCGTTGGCGTGGGGAAGAAGAGGTTGGCGTGGGGGACGGAATTAATAATGGGTTAAAGGATCGCACCTTTAACCCGGTTAGTTTGCCAACTCAGTTTTTGTGGCCTAGGAAAAAAAGTATCCATTGATTCATTATCTAATGGACCAATAGTGGGTTAAAGGATAGCGATGCGCCTCCGGGTAATTTGACTGAAAAGAAATATAATTGAGTCGCCTTTTCTTCCCCATTTTCTTCTGTTTTCTTTCATATTCATTCATTCATTATCTAATGGACCAAATTCAATGTGACTGAAACATAAGAAAATTTCATATACCTGACGTTATACCTGGCCATGGGCAGCCTGACCCGACCCGGACGACCTAGATTTTGAGCCCGATGGCCGGACCCGGGTCCGTGTTTTCGTAGTTTAACGAAGAGGCCCGAGGCCCGGCGGGCCTTTTGTGTGATGGGCCGGGCTTGGGCCTGATTTTTTAGGCCTGACGACCGGGTCGGGCCGTGCTCGGGCCTAGGTTTTCTACGTCGGGCTTTGGTAGCCCCGGCCCGAAGGATGCCCAGGTATACCTAACATATATAGATGCTCCGGAAGAAAAATGAACAATAGCACCAATTCGTTAAACTAGCCACAATTGTATTGCTAGTTTTTGTCGAAAATGGTGTTTTGGCCCTCGCCTCCATGGAGGCCGATTTTTTCAAAAAAATCAGAATTCAAAATTTTTAGTTCCGATAAAATCTGATTTTTTTTGTATAAGTAAACAAGGATGTGAGGCATATGGGTGCAAAATTTCAAGATGAATACGTTGAAATGCGACCTGCACAAAAAAGACAAAATCATAGTCTGGAAGGATGAATAGTATCATGTGTTAAAAAGCCC
Organism: Triticum dicoccoides; assembly: GCF_002162155.2. Taxonomy (NCBI): domain Eukaryota; kingdom Viridiplantae; phylum Streptophyta; class Magnoliopsida; order Poales; family Poaceae; genus Triticum; species Triticum dicoccoides. Next base: position 702,133,070 of record NC_041391.1, on the reverse strand, counting down.
CATATTTGTCTTTTTTGCACAGCCCTTATTTCTACGTATTTCGTCCTGAAAATTTACACACTTGTGCACTATGCCTTCATCTATCTCTGTATTTTTTTCTAAGAAAATTTGAATTTTACATTTGAAGGCCTCATGCCTCCAAAAGCATTTTTCGGTTTTTGTGCAGTTAACTCATTTGCATTTGCATCCGTGTTCCGTTCCATGGCTTGGACCGTGCTCCCGGTCAAAGAGGCTAGGCTAGCTCTCCCACTTGAGCCTGCCAGGGTGCGTGCATGCATGCAGGAGTTAGCACAATGAGGGTGTGTTTGGTAGGGTGCATGGAGGATGCATGAGGGTAAAAGTTCTTAATCTGACCCACTTTTGCTTGTTTGGTAGGGTGCATGAGCTCACATCGGCTATGCTCATCTGATGCATAAAAGGGCCCTCAGCTATGCTCATCTCATGCACCCCAGACAGGGTGCATGGAAGCAGCTATGCTGGCCCTGACACTCGTCCCCACCCACCAGACCACGTTCAGATATGTTTATATTATCAAAAAATGTTCAGAATTTAAATTTTGTTTAAATTTTTGAAAAAGTTTAGAATTTCAAATTTTCTTTAAATTTTTGAAAAAAGTTTAGGATTTCAAAATTATTTAAATTTTCAAAAAATGTTCATAATTTCAAATTTTATTTGAATTTTTAATAAATGTTCAGAAATTCATTTTTTTTAAAAATCAACAATGTTCAGAATTTCAAAATAAAATCAAAAATTGTTTAAGTTTTGAAAAAATATAAGAAATTCAAATTTTATTTATTTTTTATAAAATATTCAAAATTTGTTTAAATTTTCAAAAAAGCTCGGAATTTCAAATATGTTTAAATTTTCAAAAAAGTTTAGAATTTCAAAATATATTTTAATTTTCCAAAAAATGTTTAGAATTTCAAAAAAATCAAAATATGTTTAAATTTGTGTTCATATTTTTCCAGTTTTGTTCATCATTCAAAAACAATTGTTCGAAATTCAAAATTGTTCAGCATGTTTAAACACATGCAAGCTGCCAAACAAAGTCTCAACTCAGCATGTCTCAGCGCATACATTGCTGCCAAACAACAGCAACTGCATGGACTCAGCACGTCTAAACTTAGCATGTATGAGAGGAGAACAACTAGGCTAGGTCCATGCATGCTACCAAACACACTCTGAGTGAGTGACTCGAGTATACAGAAAGCTCTATCATCCCACGCAGTTCAGTTTGCTTGCCTCGGTTGCCTGGGAGGCGAAGCGCTATCTCCACTCCACTTGTTACATTAGGCCTTGTGAAATGCAAGGTGCTTAGGGAAGGTGCTTAAAGAAATAAATTAATTTTTTTTAAGCACTGGTGCTTATTTGCATGATGGACACTTAACTAAGCGTCTCTCATGTAGAAGTAAACATCGGTGTTTTGGTGTTTTAATAAACTCGATTTATTTTTCTAAGAGCATCTCCAACAGGCGCGCTAAAAGACGCGCCCGCACGGTAAAACTGCTTTTTAGCGCGTGCCGACCGGTTTCGCGCGCTCCAGCGGTGGCGGGAAACAAGCGCGCGTAAAACGATTGCGCGCGCGGGAAAAGGCGGTAGCTCGCGCGCTAGATTTGGCGCGCCGCTTCGCGCGCGCCTATAAACTGCAGCGCCATCTGCCGCTCTCTCTTGCTCTCTCCACTGCTCTCCCTCCTCGCCGCCGACACGCCACCACCGCGCCACCATGTCGCCTCGCCGCCGGGGAGGTTCGGGCTACCACGGCGTCTGCGTGCGCCCGTCCGGCACCTACTCCGCCTCGATTCAGTCGGGCGGCGGCGTGCGCCTTGGCCTCAGAACCTTCGACACCGCCCAGGATGGCGCCCGCGCGTACGACGCTGCGGCGTGGCGCCTCCGGCGGTCCCGTTGGGACATGAACTTCACCGACGTGTCGACGCGGGAGCGGGCACAGGAGTTGGCGCCTTTCCCGCGGCTTACCACTGACGAGGATCGTCGCGAACACCGGAGGCGGGAGCGCCGTCTTAGCCTGGCTGAGATGGACGAGGAAGCCATGGCGCTGTGGAGGCAACGCTTCCCGCAAGACATTATCAACGAAGAACAGTTCTTCGCCGAGAGGAGGGCGGAGAGGGAGGAGAGGAGGAAGGAGCGAGCCGCCTATCGCGAGGACAAACGAACGCGGAAGGCGGTCGCTAAATACAACATGGCGCTAGGAGATGCGTCGTCTTGGGACTCCCGCGACGAGCGGTTCCTTGACGCCTATGCTCAGACGTCGGAGGAGGACATCACCGAGGCAGAGTCTGAGTCGGAGAACGAGTAGTAGTAGTTTTTTTGGTATCGTAGAAGCAGGTTATGTGGACGTAGTAGAACTATATATCATTGAAGAAAGCCTAGATGTACGCATTTTATATCATAGAAGCAGATTATGTGCCGAACTATTTTTTGCGTGCTGCATTGTGACAGTACGTGGCCGCCTGATGGCTCATCTCGGTAAAACCACCCGGATGTCATGTGCGTGCGCGTGCACGGCACACCCTCGGCAAGCCAGCCACAGCCCGCGAGAGCGAGACACGGCACACCAACAGAAATCCATCGAGGCATCGACCGGCCAGGACAGGACGCGAGAGGGTCCACACCAACAGACAACAGTGCACTTGTACGCGGGTCCGGCGAATTCATGGGTGGAACGGCGCCGGTGCCGGGAGATACGGCGCGGCGTCCCCGTGTGGCCGTCGTCCTCCTGCCACCCTGGCCTTGCGTGCCCGCCGCCGCTGCGGCCTGCGGCTTGGTACGCTCCTCTGGCGCAGGGCTACTGATGGGTGCCGCGTCGACCGAGCAGGCCGCGCGGGTCGGAGTCGGACTCGAACTAGTAGGTCGGATCGTCATAACAGATCGAGCGCCAGACGACGATGGCATATAATGTCACATGCGTACTCCTTTTGTACTAGTCGTACTATAATATCTCAGTTGAGTTAATTATCAGCTGGTCGTTGATCGGGTAATCCTAGTAGACTAGTAGTAGTAGCAGTGCTACTAATCCAGCGAGCAGCTACACTGCTTCCCCGCTTTGTTCATGGATACTTTTGCGTTGCCATGAACAAGGCAATCGTCGTCTTGAGTAACCGAGCTCTCATTGAGTGTTACTATTTTTGCCTTGAGTAACCGAGCAAAAATCGTCGTCTTGAGCAAAAATCGTTGAACAAAAATGCATGAAGCTAGTAGTAGTAGTAGTAGCTGGACTACTAATCCACCTTGAGTAACCGAGCTCTCATTGCATATGAAAATCGTTGGAGCTGCTCCACTCGCTTCATGCATCCTCGTCCTTGTCTCGCGTCCAAAGTGTTGCTGTCCTGTCCTGCCCTGCCCCTGTCCGGATATCATAGGAAGCAGGAGAAGGACAGCGCACCCGTTCCCTCCCTCTGTCTCGACGGATCGATGGGAAGGCAAGGCAATGCAGCAGTGTTTAGATTGCGATGAGAAGATGCCAACTAGACGATCGAGCTTGTCCAGTGGCAATGGGGAACTTAATCAGAGTTGATCTGCCTCTAGTGGTTTTGATGTCTCCTTGTGAACAGAGAAGAGACTGTACGTATCCCCACCCAAACGTATCCACTGCAAATGCAAAGCACACTGTCAGTTGGGTTGGGTTCAGAGGCGGGCAGGCAGGCGGAAGCGGCCCAACCTGAAAAGCAGATTCTTGTTGTTGATAAGTAGAGTAATTTTGTTCCATCCATCTGATCTGCTGCTTCTTTTAGAGTAGCTAGTGCTTCGGTTCGCTCGACGATGCCCCGACCACCAAATCAATCCAGACATATGACATCGACCGGCTCAATAATGCTAAACATACAAAGGGTTACAGGCAATTACATGCTGACCAGTAGCTGCTTGATCTGGTGTGTGCTCGGCCATTCCGTCCGTGTTTAATCCAGACCCGCAATCAAAGCGAAACAAGCCAACAGCCAACGAGTCACCGTGCGTGCGTGCGCAGGGTCCAGTCCACGCGGGCCAACGGTCAGTCGAGCTCCGTTCATAGGGAGGCAGTAGAGGCATGCATGGATCTCCCTTTTTTTTTTGAGCAAAATGCATGCATGGATGGATGGATGGACGCATGCACAAGGCAGGAAGAAGCCAGCCCGGCAACCGATTTTTTTTATTAATAGTAAATAATAATTCAATAATTCCGAAACTGGTAAAGGGCATGTGGAAATTGTAAAAAATAGAAAGGACGCCAGGAATAACAATGTCCAGAATGAACTCTATTGCTAACTGCGTCCAGCTCTGGGCGCTAGTACGGATGGCGCCGTCCAGTCGTGCCCTTCGATTGGTGCTCTAATTAGGCTCAACAGAGTTGTTTTCCTCTAATAGATAGAGGTTTCATCACATATAAACTCTAATACGCCTGCAACCATTACTTCTTACCTCGCTAAGTGGTAAGGAAACTCTAGCACAGACATCACCAATCGTCAGAGCATCTACAGTCGGGCTTGGCAAGTTTGGCCCCTTGAACGCACGCAGACGTGTCCAGACACGTATGCGTGCACTGACCGGTCAGTCCTCAATTTTGGTGATATGCATCCAAATACCTCATGTTTTATTCCCTAGATCCATACAAAACCACGTAAATCTTTTGCTACCTTCCACCACGCTATTCTAAACGAATCATTATCGGAGATGTCCACGACGTGCTCCGGCTCCGCCTCCTGCAGACCATCCGCGGTGTGCTTCGGCTTCCTGCAGACAATCTGCGGCGTGCTCCGCCTCCTGGCGACGACGCCTCTTGGCCTCCGTCGCTGATTTCGACAGGAGGGAATCGAGGATCGTCTATTGCTCCGCCTGCAGATCCGCGGCTCCAGCGTCCCTCACCTCCTCCTCCTCCACCTCCTCCTCCTTCCCGGATCTACAACATCCGAGGGAGGTAGCCCCGCGGCAATGTCTAGATCTGACGCCCGCCGTTGACTGTTTTTTCTAATATTTTCATTTGATATTTTTTTGTTTTAATTAATACAAATTGGACAGTTCCTGGTTGATTTATTTTTTAAATTTCCAAAATCCAGCGCAAATGTGAAATGTGTTCGTGCGTGTTGCTCGCACCTTGGGACCGGGGACAAAAATGAACATTGACATCTGCCTGACCGGTCCAAACGAACAAAGAACAAACAAAATATGTGTCAGTTTGGGTCACCGTGTCGGAGTTGCCCTTAGGTCGAACGAGGGCGAGGAGTTTCTGGGCCAGGTTGAACCAAACACCGGACGCTGCTAAGAATAGCGTCTAGGTGTGGACGTGGTTTGCAACAGCGACCAGGCCTGGATGCTACTATTGATGACGTCCTTCCTATTTTTCAAAATTCCAACTTATCATTACTAGTTTTGGAATTACAACATTACTATTTATGATTAATAAAAAATCGGCCGGCTTTTCGTCGTACGAGCGTAAAACACGGCACCACATTTAAAATTCAAACTTATCTAAAAAAAATAGACAACAAGTAGGGTTAAAGTCAGTTCAGGTAGTAGTAGCCATACGGTGAACCTGATGATGATTTCTGATGCGTCAAGAACTGCTGGCCATTCTGAGGAAGATCATGTTGGTGCTCGCCATCTGCTGCTTTATCCAGTCTGCTGTTTCATTTTGCTAGATGTGGCTTTTGCTTATACTTTGTCCACTTGATACTTTGTCACCGTTATCTTGGCTTGTAACAGGGCTAGTCTGCTATGGTGTTGTCTCGGTTTTCATCCCATAGTTTTCGCTCCGCTGTCGGGCAAATGCAGCCGGTTCCCTAGCGGTGCGTTGAACTCGCCATCCCATCTTTCCTGTCCCCCGTAAGTTTATGGAACTGTGTTGTTTTTCCGTTGAATGGAAAGGGGGCTAGCCCGGGTTGAAAAAAAATAACAACCGGTTAATCGAGTAGTGGTAGCAGTAGCAATGATAGTCTGATACTATATTCGATCGAATAAATAGTCATGGGAAGGCATGATGGTACATGCCTACATGGCAACAAAACAAATCACGATGCAATACAATGTTTAGACAATGACAACGTGCGATTGTAAGCGTGCTTGCCTACTGCGGAATTAAACAGAAGGTTGCTTTGTGGTATGATCTCATCTGAGGAAGGAAAGCATGTTCTCCATTGTTAGTAAGTAGTACTTCTATTCGTTCGGTTACTACATCTAAAGTATTTGATCTACCCATCTCCAGATGATGGGGTGAGCTGGATGAGTTATTTGCACCACTCTCGTGTGCGCTAAAAAACCTCATCCTTACATTAGTGAATGATGTCGGAAAATACTCATTCTGGTAGGAACTTGATTATGGGCTAACGAAATATCAGTATTACTCAGAGTACAATGGAATCAACAAGAAGCAGCTTCGTGAGCATCTGGTGAGCCCTGCCCGCCGTGTTTGCAATGAGGGAGATGACACGAGTAGGCGGTTATTAGGTTGCCAAATAGAGGTTATTTTTGCTGCAATGGGGGATTGTTAAGTGAAAAAAAAAGCACATATGTTGTTGCTTATCTATTGCAAGCACGTATGACATAAGTCGGGTTACTTATATATGAAAAGTGCTACTACTTATGTGTGATATGTCAGGCCACTTACAGCAGAAAGGCAGCATTACTTATATGTGATATGCGCACTAAGATGATAATTCATTTGACTTATAGAAACAACACATGCACATGTACTGTATAATTCAGGTCATTTATGCAAACAATATTCACATGATAGTTCGGTTGACTTATAACAGAAAACAAACAGTAATTATAACTGTTATTATTAAAAACTTCAGAATTGCTGTTTTGTAAGACGTCACATTTAGAAGAAGAAAAAATCACTGAAATACGCTCCGACCCATGTCTTTGCATCCAGTTTATCGGTAGGTAGACTGTGGTCGAGCCCGTGTGGCAATGCATGCATGTATGCATCCACGTGCAATTTTGTTTTTGATGAAATGCATGCATGAGTGATATGCTGCTTTGAATAGTGATTGCGTCTCTACTGATGGGTGAAGTGTGCGTGGTTGGTTCGTCTACCGGCCCTCGTTGGTGAGAAGGAAACGACGCAGGGCGGGCTGCCGGTCGATGGTTCTTTGATCGTCGGACTCTGGCGCGCTGCCACAGTCAGAGATCACGACCGAGGAGCAGGTGTGGCCATGGTGTGCGTACGGGCAGTCTCCTCCAATCCTCCACTGCCTCGCGTTTTTTCTTTCCCCTGGTCCGCCTCTCTGATGCAGCGCCAACATGCAAGCCGGCCGTGTACCCCCACGCAGCCAGCCAGCCAGCCATCTGCCACGCAAAGCATTAAGGCTGAGCTGAGTTCAGTTCAGAGGCAGAAAAGGTAGTACTCTACTTTTGTTCGTTTGACTAATATATACTTCCAAAATGTTTGATCCGTCCGTTCCCGGTTCGTATCTCCACTCTGCGGCATCTGTTTGGAAACGGACGGAGCACCTGACCGTCCCCAAGCTAGCCCACAGGCCCAGGCACAGGCACGGAGAGGCGGAGAGCAAAGAGTGCGCATTCAAAGGCTGATTCGTGTTAAGCACTGTGCCTGCGTGCGCCGATCGGCCCAGTTCAGTTCGGCAGCAGATGCATGGATGCATGCTCCACGAGAATTAGCCATGCATGCAGGCTGTGAAAGCTTCTCACCTTTGCATCGCCTCCAGATGTCTGTCTGCCTGCCTGAGGGAGTGGTCTCCTCTGCTTTCTTTTTCTCTTTTGCCTGGCCTGCCATTCCGCTGCAGCAACAGCACCGGCGCGCCAAGCTGCACCCAGCCACCACCTGCCCAGCGCCAGCACGGTGGCCTGCCATACTACAGCGCGCGCCCCTGATAAAAGTAAAACAACCGCCCAAGTCATCCATCTCAAATCAATCAAACAATCTCTCCTTAATCATCAACTTGGCCGTGGCCAGACACAGGCACGCACGGCGGTCCGGCCGCCGCGTCCTAGTCGGCCCGCAGTAAAGAAGGTAGACTGCCGTGCAACGGCTTCTCCCGTGCCGTGTCGGCTCGTCGTCTGGCTGGCTGGTGGGTCCGGCGGGAGGGGTGCGAAAAAGTGCGCACTGTCCACCACGAGCAAAATTACTGTTGGTTTTGAGCCTTTGATCAAAGTTTATCATGATTTAACCCCTCTTTAAAAACCTAGCAGGACCGGACATTTTTGCTACCGCCATACACAATGACCGTAGGATAAGATGAGCTACCGTCACAGTCAATGACGGTAGCCGTTAGTCGACACCCTACCGCCATAGTACGACTTTAGGGGAGACGATTCCTCCAGCATGTCACTAGCGCACGAGACGAGAATCCGGTGGGCGGAATCAACCTCCCAAGCTTGCCATCCATAGCAGAGGGAGGCTACCTATAGTGGATCGGTAGAGCATGTGGGTGCATCCCCATTTCGACCACAAAAATGCTACACTTACGAAAGAACCCACGTACTGTTACATAACTTAACTAAGTACTAATCCCTCCGCCCCCCCTATTTCAACTGGGTGGGGTCCCTCCTCTAATTTCCTCCAACAGAAAAAAGACACCTAAGCTGTTACGTTACTTTACGTAGGATAGCTACGTAGGTGTAGCATTGCTCTTTCGACCATACACCGAAGATGGATCATCGGCATGGAATCTGGATCAATAACGGATTCCCCATTTTGGGCATACTCTCTATGACTCCTAGCAGTGAAGCTACGGTGCTTGCTGGTGCTCTTGGGCATCGGTCATTGGCCGCCAGTCGTATCCCTTGTCCCGTGGTCTGGTGGAGGGATGACATCACCAATCGCTGCCTCTAGCTATTCTTTCTAGTGTGATAAGAGCATCTATAGCCGGACGTCTCAAACCCTCCTCAAACGTCCAGTCGGGCTGCTTGGTCACTGATTGGTCACGATTTTTTGATTCAGATGGACGCCTCAAATGGGTCTCAAACGCCCAGGCTGACCGACACCCCTGATATCCAGCCCAAATATGGGGCGGATATGAGGGCGTCCGGGCACGCCCGTCACGTCGGATTGACAGCGGGATCCCACGCGGAAACGTCCGGAAATCCGGCGGTCCGACGTTCGTCTCCTCCGTTGGACCGGTGGCGCCGCTCCGGCAGGCCGCGTACTGCCTAGCCCAGCTATTTAACTCGACCAGCGGCACCGAAACCCTACCATCCATCCACATTTTCCTCCGTTTGTCCATTGCCGCCGCCACTTTTCACTCCACCCGTCGGCCTAGTAGCCATGCCCCCACACCGCCGGGTGAGGAGCGAGCCATTTCTGATGCCGGAGCGCCGGCTTGAGCTCCTTGAGCACCCGCATCGTCGCGGGGTTACCTCCGGATGCAGTGGATCCGGAGGAGGAGGATGAGCCGGAGGAGGAGAATGTGGGGGACGCAGGCGACGCTGATATGCAGGCGGAGCAACAAGCCATCCTCGATTCCCTCTAGTCGGAGTCGGCTGAGGAGGCGAGACGCCGTCGCCGACAGGAGATGAAGGCGCAAGAGGTCGCGGAGGAGGTGGAGATGTTCGTCTACATGGATGAAGTCGAGCAGGAGGAGGATGAGCCAGAGCCCACCGACCCGCTCGTCAAGCCTGTGCCCAGCACCGTCGTCGTGGACATCTCCGACGACGAAGACTAGGTAGGGTAGTACTTCGGATTTATTTTGCATGCTTTGTATGGATTTAGAAGATGAAATATGAGAGAGGCGGATGAAGAGTGGCTAATTTGAAACGTGACCGATCATTGTCAGCGGACGCGCCCGGTCGCGTCCGTGGGAGTTTGAGGGGTCGGATTTGCAAAGTCCGGATGTAGATGCTCTAAATCCAGCGAGCAACTTCATGGATTTTTTGCGCTCGACTGATTGAGCTCCTTCCCTATGCACATGAACGAAAATCGCTGCAGTTTCCAAACTTGCTTCATTCTCGTCCTCGTCTCGTGTCCAACCCTGTCCTGCCCGGTCCGGATATCATATCATAGCAAGCAGAGAAAGACAGCACGCACGCACGCACGTACGCGCCCGCGCCCATGGAACGATTTGGAACCAACCATTCCCTCCCCACTGGCGGAGC
>NC_041391.1:702120224-702122747 GCF_002162155.2 Triticum dicoccoides | reverse complement strand
TAAATCATGGATGTTTGAGGGTGTAAACTGCTAAAAAAATCTCATCTAAATCCTTTCCTCAAAAAAATTCTTCATAGTTTGGTCCAAACTTGGGGGGGCCACAGCACCCCAGGCTTGCACATAGCTCCGCCACCCTCCTTGTGGACTCGACCCATGGAACAGGAGCAGTCATGGGAAGGCAATGCGTGCGTGTTGTGACCAGGGGCGGAGCTAGCCTAATGCAAGGGTATGCAACGCATACCCAATATTTTCTGCTATTTTTTCAGTACATATACCCGTATATGCATATATATCAAGCATGGCCTCATTTTACACCTACCACGCATGAAAATTTGGCAAAGAAGCGCTCCAGCGCCTCGCTTCCTTACCTGGGCTCGCTGGCTACACTGGGCCTTGACTTGGGGTGTTGGGCCTAGGTTTGGGAATCCTCAAAAAGAAAAAAAGCAGCCTAGGTCTGGGTAGTTTGCATCGCTAATAGGACCTCGCCCTCGGCAGCGGCATCAGTCGTTTGATAGGCAGCGATCAACCGTTAACAGCTGCGTGCATATCATCCCTCGGCTAATCGGCTTTACGCACTGTGAGTTTTGTAATTTTGAATTTTTCAAATTGCCAATTCAATACAGGGGACTATATTTATCCCTAAGTTCATCGATTGATCTACACGTATTGGCGCTATCATTTGCCCCTTTGAGAAGGGGTTTGGTAGCGTTAAATTTTGTTTCTGGCTATATTCTTGCAATATAAAACAAAATATTGAAGATCTTGTTGCAAAAATTATAATAATTAAAATTTAGTTTTCATGATTGTAAACATTTATCTCTTAGTGTTGCTTGGCACTAAGAAAATTTTAACTACGCATACCCATGTCAGAAATCCTGGCTCCGCTACTGGTTGTGACTTGTGAGTACTACTCCTACATGGCAATAATATAAACGCAATGCAGCGGTGGTTTTGTTGTCTCTTTGTGAGCAGAGGGGAGGAGATCGAGAGACGGCCAGGCCGGGCAAAGGGGGAAGGCTGGTACACGAACGAGCAGTGCGCATGGCAGCTGTATGTATCCCCACCCAACCACCTGCAAAGCATGCGGGGGCACACCGCCAGTTGGACGGCCAAGCCTGAAAAGCAGATTCTTGTCGTTAATGCGGATGTGGAGTTTCTACACCCAGGAGCATTTGCTCTTGGTGTGAACAGTAAAGTCGGAATAATTCAAAAAATTCTGAAACTTTTTTGTGGCATACTTTCACAAATGTTTGTTGTGCATGCAAAATTTCATCGCAAAATCACATTAGTAGAAAGCGTGGTAAAATAAACAAAAATCGATGCTCTGAAGATGTTACTTACAAAAGCATTTTGAAGCTCTGATTTTGTTTCTTTTGGCACGACTTCCACCAATGTGATTTCGTGATGAAATTTGGCATGCACAACAAACATTTGTGAAAGTATCTCACAAAAAAAATTCAGATTTTTTGACTTTTTTTCTATTTTTTTGATTTTACTGTTCACACCAGGAGTAAATTGCTCCTGGGTACAGAAATGTACTTTCGCGTTAATGCGTGCTACGCTTTGTTCCATCCATCTGGTGATTGTTTTGGAGCAGGTAGGTAGTGCTCCGGTTCGCTCGAGCTGGCACCGGAGCTCGTACCGGCCGGAACACCGATCACAGGCGCAGCAGCGGTGTCTCCACTCCACTTATCACATGCTGGCTCCTCTTGCAAAAGCTGCATTGCGCCGGCCGGCCGGCTCGACGGACGGAGCAGTGTGACAGACAGACGTGGCATGTTCCCGGCCGGCCTCATATGCGCGCACGCACCGTCGCCAAACTGGCCACAGGCACCGCACCGGCCACCAAATCCATCCACACATGGTCGACCGGTCTGGGATCGGCATGTTGATCTGGTGTGTGTTCGCCGTGCTATTAATCCAGACGCCCAAAGCGAAACAATCCCAACAGCCAGCGATACCACCCTGCGCGCCACACACAACACGGGACACGGCAGGGTCCACACTATTGGGGAACGTAGTAATTTTAAAAAAAAATTTACGCACACGCAAGATCATGGTGATGCATAGTAACGAGAGGCGAAAGTGTTGTCCACGTACCCTCGTAGACCGAAAGCGAAAGTGTTAGAACAACGCGGTTGATGTAGTCGTACGTCTTCACGGCCTAACCGATCAAGCACCGAAACCACGACACCTCCGAGTTCTAGCACACGTTCAGCTCGATGACGATCCCCGGACTCCGATCCAGCAGAATATCGGGGAAGAGTTCCGTCAGCATGACGGCATGGTGATGATCTTGATGTTCTACCGTCGCAGGGCTTCGTCTAAGCACCGCTACAATATTATCGAGGACTTTGGTGGAGGGGGGCACCGCACACGGCTAAGAGATCTAGAGATCAATTGTTGTGTCTAGAGGTGCCCCCTGCCCCCGTATATAAAGGAGCCAAGGGGGAGGGGGCGGCCGGCCAAGGAGGGCGCGCCAAGGGGGAGTCCTACTCCCACCAGGAGTAGGACTCCCTTCTT
>NC_041391.1:702071817-702119989 GCF_002162155.2 Triticum dicoccoides | reverse complement strand
GGCGCCGCCCCCCTCTCCTTGTCCTATTCGGACTAGGGGGGGGAGGGGGCGCGGCCCAGCCCTTGCCTCCTCTCTTCCTCTCCACTAGGGCCCATGTAGGCCCATTAAGCCTCCGGGGGGTTCCGGTAACCTCCCGGTACTCCGGTAAAATCCCCATTTCACCCGAAACACTTCCAATATCCAAATATAGGCTTCCAATATATCAATCTTCATGTCTCGACCATTTCGAGACTCCTCGTCATGTCCGTAATCTCATTCGGGACCCCGAACAAACTTCGGTACATCAAAACTCATAAACTCATAATATAACTGTCATCGAAACCTTAAGCGTGCGGACCCTACGTGTTCGAGAACTATGTAGACGTGACCTAGAACTGTTTTCGGTCAATAACAAATAGCGGAACCTGGATGCTCATATTGGCTCCTACATATTCTACGAATATCTTTATCGGTCAAACCGCATAACAACATACGTTGTTCCCTTTGTCATCGGTATGTTACTTGCCCGAGATTCGATCGTCGGTATCCAATACCTAGTTCAATCTCGTTACCGGCAAGTCTCTTTACTCGTTACGTAATGAATCATTCCGTAACTAACTCATTAGCTACATTGCTTGCAAGGCTTATATTGATGTGCATTACCGAGAGGGCCCAGAGATACCTCTCCGACAATCGGAGTGACAAAACCAAATCTCGAAATACGCCAACTCAACATGTACCTTTGGAGACACCTGTAGAGCTCCTTTATTATCATCCAGTTACGTTGTGACGTTTGGTAGCACACAAAGTGTTCCTCCGGTAAACGGCAGTTGCATAATCTCATAGTTATAGGAACTTGTATAAGTCATGAAGAAAGCAATAGCAACATACTAAACGATCAAGTGCTAAGCTAATGGACTGGGTCAAGTCAATCACATTATTCTTCCAATGATGTGATCCCGTTAATCAAATGACAACACATGTCTATGGTTAGGAAACATAACCATCTTTGATTAATGAGCTAGTCAAGTAGAGGCATACTAGTGACATTAAGTTTGTCTATGTATTCACACATGTATCATGTTTCCGGTTAATACAATTATAGCATGAATAATAAACTTTTATCATGATATGAGGAAATAAATAATAACTTTATTATTGCCTCTACGGCATATTTTCTTCAGTCTCCCACTTGCACTAGAGTCAATAATCTAGATTACACAATAATGATTCTAACACCCATGGAGTCTTGGTGCTGATCATGTTTTGCTTGTGGAAGAGGCTTAGTCAACGGGTCTGCAACATTCAGATCTGTATGTATCTTGCAAATCTCTATGTCTCCCACCTGGACTTGGTCCTGGATGGAATTGAAGCGTCTCTTGATGTGCTTGGTCCTCTTGTGAAATCTGGATTCCTTTGCCAAGGCAATTGCACCAGTATTGTCACAGAAGATCTTCATTGGTCCCGATGCACTAGGTATGACACCTAGATCGGAAATGAACTCCTTCATCCATACTCCTTCATTTGCTGCTTCTGAAGTAGCTATGTACTCCGCTTCGCATGTAGATCACGCCACAACGCTTTGTTTAGAACTGCACCAACTAACAGCTCCACCGTTCAATATAAACACGTATCCGGTTTGCGATTTAGAATCGTCCGGATCAGTGTCAAAGCTTGCATCGACGTAACCATTTACGACTAGCTCTTTGTCACCTCCATAAACGAGAAACATATCCTTAGTCCTTCTCAGGTATTTCAGGATATTCTTGACCGCTGTCCAGTGATCCATTCCTGGATTACTTTGGTACCTCCCTGCTAAACTTATTGCTAAGCATACATCAGGTCTGGTACACAACATTGCATACATGATAGAGCCTATTGCTGAAGCATAGGGAACATCTTTCATTTTCTCTCTATCTTCTGCTGTGGTCGGGCATTGAGTCTGACTCAACTTCACACCTTGTAATACAGGCAAGAACCCTTTCTTTGCCTGATCCATTTTGAACTTTTTCAAAACTTTATCAAGGTATGTGCTTTGTGAAAGTCGAATTAAGCATCTTGATCTATCTCTATAGATCTTGATGCCCAATATGTAAGCATCTTCACCAAGGTCTTTCATCAAAAAACTTTTATTCAAGTATTCCTTTATGCTGTCCAGAAATTCTATATCATTTCCAATTAATAATATGTCATCTACATATAATATCAGAAATGCTACAGAGCTCCCACTCACTTTCTTGTAAATACAGGCTTCTCCAAAAGTATGTATAAAACCATATGCTTTGATCACACTATCAAAGCGTTTATTCCAACTCCGAGATGCTTGCACCAGTCCATAAATGGATCGCTGGAGCTTGCACACTTTGTTAGCACCTTTTGGATCGACAAAACCTTCCGGTTGCATCATATACAACTCTTCTTCCAGAAATCCATTCAGGAGTTTTTACATCCATTTGCCAAATTTCATAATCATAAAATGCGGCAATTGCTAACATGATTCGGACAGACTTAAGCATCGCTACGGGTGAGAAAGTCTCATCGTAGTCAACCCCTTGAACTGGTCGAAAACCTTTCGCAACAAGTCGAGCTTTGTAGACAGTTACATTACCATCAACGTCAGTCTTCTTCTTGAAAATCCATTTATTCTCGATGGCTTGCCGATCATCGGGCAAGTGAACCAAAGTCCATACTTTGTTCTCATACATGGATCCCATCTCAGATTTCATGGCCTCAAGCCATTTTGCGGAATCTGAGCTCATCATCGTTTCCTCATGGTTCGTAGGTTCGCCATGGTCAAGTAACATGACTTCCAGAATAAGATTACCATACCACTCTGGTGTGGATCTTACTCTGGTAGACCTACGAGGTTCGGTAGTAACTTGATCTGAAGTTTCATGATCAATATCATTAGCTTCCTCACTAATTGGTGTAGTTTTCACAGGAACCGGTTCTTGTGATGAACTACTTTCCTATAAGGGAGCAGGTACAGTTACCTCATCAAGTTCTACTTTCCTCCCACTCACTTATTTCGAGACAAACTCCTTCTCTAGAAAGGATCCGAATTTAGCAAAAAAAATCTTGCCCTCAGATCTTTGATAGAAGGTGTACCCAATAGTCTCTTTTGGGTACCCTATGAAGACACATTTCTCTGATTTGGGTTCGAGCTTAACTGGTTGAAGTTTCTTCACATAAGCATCGCAGCCCCAAACTTTAAGAAACGACAACTTTGGTTTCTTGCCAAACCACAGTTCATAAGGCGTCGTCTCAACAGATTTGATGGTGCCCTATTTAACGTGAATGCGGCCGTCTCTAAAGCATAACCCGAAAACGATAGCGGTAAATCAGTAAGAGACATCATAGATCGCACCATATCTAGTAAAGTACGATTACGACGTTCGGACACACCATTTCGTTGTGGTGTTCCGGGTGGCGTGAGTTGCGAAACTATTCCGCATTGTTTCAAATGTAAACCAAACTCGTAACTCAAATATTCTCCTCCACGATCAAATCATAGATATTTTATTTTCTTGTTAAGATCATTTTCCACTTCACTCTGAAACTCTTTGAACTTTTCAAATGTTTCAGACCTGTGTTTCATCAAGTAGATATACCCATATCTGCTCAAATCATCTGTGAAGGTGAGAAAATAACGATACCCGCCGCGAGCCTCAATATTCATTGGACCACATACATCAGTATGTATGATTTCCAACAAATCAGTTGCTCGCTCCATAGTTCCGGAGAACGACGTTTTAGTCATCTTGCCCATGAGGCACGGTTCGCAAGTACCAAGTGATTCATAATCAAGTAATTCCAGAAGTTCATCAGTATGGAGTTTCTCCATGCGCTTTACACCAATATGACCCAAACGGCAGCGCCACAAATAAGTTGCACTATCATTATCAACTCTGCATCTTTTGGCTTCAACATTATGAATATGTGTATCACTACTATTGAGATTTAATAAAAATAGACCACTCTTCAAGGGTGCATGACCATAAAAGATATTACTCATATAAATAGAACAACCATTATTCTCTGATTTAAATGAATAACCGTCTCGCATCAAACAAGATCCAGATATAATGTTCATGCTTAACACTGGCACCAAATAACAATTATTCAGGTCTAAAACTAATCTCAATGGTAGATGTAGAGGTAGCGTGCCGACTGCGATCACATCGACTTTGGAACCATTTCCCACGCGCATCGTCACATCGTCCTTAGCCAATCATCGCTTAATCCGTAGTCCCTGTTTGGAGTTGCAAATATTAGCAACAGAACCAGTATCAAATACCCAGGTGCTACTACGAGCATTAGTAAGGTACACATCAATAACATGTATATCACATATACCTTTGTTCACTTTGCCATCCTTCTTATCCGCCAAATACTTGGGGCAGTTCCGCTTCTAGTGTCCAGTCTGCTTACAGTAGAAGCACTCAGTCTCAGGCTTAGGTCCAGACTTGGGTTTCTTCTCTTGAGCAGCAACTTGCTTGCTGTTCTTCTTGAAGTTCCCCTTCTTCTTCCATTTGCCCTTTTTCTTGAAACTGGTGGTCTTGTTGACCATCAACACTTGATGCTCCTTCTTGATTTCTACCTCCACAACTTTTAGCATTGCGAAGAGCTCGGGAATAGTCTTGTCCATCCCTTGCATATTATAGTTCATCACGAAGCTCTTGTAGCTTGGTGGCAGTGATTGAAGAATTCTGTCAATGACACTATCATCAGGAAGATTAACTCCCAGTTGAATCAAGTGATTATTATACCCAGACATTTTGAGTATATGTTCACTGATAGAACTATTCTCCTCCATCTTACAGCTATAGAACTTATTGGAGACTTCATATCTCTCAATCCGGGCATTTGCTTGAAATATTAACTTCAACTCCTGGAACATCTCATATGATCCATGACGTTCAAAACATCATTGAAGACCCGGTTCCAAGCCGTAAAGCATGGCGCACTGAACTATCGAGTAGTCATCAGCTTTGCTCTGCCAGACGTTCTTAACATCGTCAGTTGCATGTGCAGCAGGCCTGGCACCCAGCGGTGCTTCCAGGACGTAATTCTTCTGTGTAGCAATGAGGATAATCCTCAAGTTATGGACCCAGTCCGTGTAATTGCTACCATCACCTTTCAACTTAGCTTTCTCAAGGAACGCATTAAAATTCAACGGAACAACAGCACGAGCCATCTATCTACAACAAACATAGACAAGCAAAATACTATCAGGTACTAAGTTCATGATAAATTTAAGTTCAATTAATCATATTACTTAAGAACTCCCACTTAGACAGACATCTCTCTAGTCATCTAAGTGATCACGTGATCCAAATCAACTAAACCATGTCCGATCATCACGTGAGATGGAGTAGTTTCAATGGTGAACATCACTATGTTGATCATATCTACTATATGATTCACGTTCGACGTTTCAGTCTCCGTGTTCTGAGGCCATATCTGTATATGCTAGGCTCGTCAAGTTTAACCTGAGTATTCCGCGTGTGCA
Source organism: Triticum dicoccoides (assembly GCF_002162155.2). Lineage (NCBI taxonomy): Eukaryota > Viridiplantae > Streptophyta > Magnoliopsida > Poales > Poaceae > Triticum > Triticum dicoccoides. Next base: position 702,114,498 of record NC_041391.1, on the reverse strand, counting down.
ACTGTTTTGCACCCGTTGTATTTGAACGTAGAGCCTATCACACCCAATCATCACGTGGTGTCTCAGCACGAGGAACTTTCGCAATGGTGCATACTCAGGGAGAATACTTCTTGATAATTTAGTGAGAGATCATCTTAAAATGCTACCGTCAATCAAAGCAAGATAAGATGCATAAAGGATAAACATCACATGCAATCAATATAAGTGATATGATATGGTCATCATCATCTTGTGCTTGTGATCTCCATCTCCGAAGCACCGTCGTGATCACCATCGTCACCGGCGCGACACCTTGATCTCTATCGTAGCATCATTGTCGTTACGCCATCTATTGCTTCTACGACTATCGCTACCGCTTAGTGATAAAGTAAAGCAATTACAGGGCGTTTGCATTTCATACAATAAAGCGACAACCATATGGCTCCTGCCAGTTGCCGATAATTCAGTTACAAAACATGATCATCTCATACAATAAAATATAGCATCACGTCTTGACCATATCACATCACAACATGCCCTGCAAAAACAAGTTAGACGTCCTCTACTTTGTTGTTGCAAATTTTACGTGGCTGCTACGGGCTGAGCAAGAACCGTTCTTACCTACGCATCAAAACCACAACGGTAGTTCGTCAAGTTAGTGCTGTTTTAACCTTCGCAAGGACCGGGCGTAGCCACACTCGGTTCAACTAAAGTGAGAGAGACAGGCACCCACCAGTCACCTTTAAGCAAGGAGTGCTCGTAAGGGTGAAACCAGTCTCGCATAAGCATACGCCTAATGTCGGTCCGGGCCGCTTCATCTCACAATATCGCTGAACCAAAGTATGACATGCTGGTAAGCAGTATGACTTGTATCGCCCACAACTCACTTGTGTTCTACTCGTGCATATGACATCTACGCATAAAACCAGGCTCTGATACCACTATTGGGGAACGTAGTAATTTCAAAAAATTTCCTACGCACACGCAAGATCATGGTGATGCATAACAACGAGAGGGGAGAGTGTTGTCCATGTACCCTCGTAGACCGAAAGCGGAAGCGTTAGAACAACGTGGTTGATGTAGTCGTACGTCTTCACAGCCCGACCGATCAAGCACCGAAACTATGGCACCTCCGAGTTCTAGCACACGTTCAGCTCGATAACGATCCCCGGACTCCGATCCAGCAGAATGTCGGGGAAGAGTTCCGTCAGCATGACGACGTGGTGACAATCTTGATGTTCTACCGTCGCAGGGCTTAGGCTAAGCACCGCTACAATATTACCGAGGACTTTGGTGGAGGGGGGCACCGCACACGGCTAAGAGATCTAGAGATCAATTGTTGTGTCTAGAGGTGCCTCCCTACCCCCGTATATAAAGGAGCCAAGGGGGAAGGGGCGGCCAGCCAAGGAGGGCGCGCCAAGGGGGAGCCCTACTCCCACCGGGAGTAGGACTCTCTTCTTTCCTAGTTGGAGTAGGAGAAGGGGGGAAGGAGGAGGGAGAGAGGAAGGGAAGGGGGGGGGCGCTGCCCCCCTCTCCTTGTCCTATTCGGACTAGGGAGGGGGAGGGGGTGCGGCCCAGCCCTTGCCTCCTCTCTTCCTCTGCACTAGGGCCCATGTAGGCCCATTAAGCCTCCGGGGGGTTCCGGTAACCTCCCGGTACTCCGGTAAAATCCTGATTTCACCCGTAACACTTTTGATATCCAAATATAGGCTTCCAATATATCAATCTTCATGTCTCGACCACTTCGAGACTCCTCGTCATGTCCGTAATCTCATTCGGGACTCCAAACAAACTTCGATACATCAAAACTCATAAACTCATAATATAACTATCATCGAAACCTTAAGCGTGCGGACCCTACGGGATTGAGAACTATGTAGACATGACCTAGAACTGTTTCCGGTCAATAACCAATAGCGGAACCTGGATGCTCATATTGGCTCCTACATATTCTACGAAGATCTTTATCGGTCAAACCGCATAACAACATACGTCGTTCCCTTTGTCATCGTTATGTTACTTGCCCGAGATTCGATCGTCGGTATCCAATACCTAGTTCAATCTCGTTACCGGCAAGTCTCTTTACTCGTTACGTAATGAATCATTCCGTAACTAACTCATTAGCTACATTGCTTGCAAGGCTTATATTGATGTGCATTACCGAGAGGGCCTAGAGATACTTCTCCGACAATCGGAGTGACAAAACCTAATCTCGAAATACACCAACTCAACATGTACCTTTGGAGACACCTGTAGAGCTCCTTTATAATCACCCAGTTACGTTGTGACGTTTGGTAGCACACAAAGTGTTCCTCCGATAAACGGGAGTTGCATAATCTCATAGTTATAGGAACTTGTATAAGTCATGAAGAAAGCAATAGCAACATAGTAAACGATCAAGTGCTAAGCTAACGGAATGGGTCAAGTCAATCACATCATTCTCCTAATGATGTGATCCCGTTAATCAAATGAGAACACATGTCTATGGTTAGGAAACATAACCATCTTTGATTAATGAGCTAGTCAAGTAGAGGCATACTAGTGACATTAAGTTTGTCTATGTATTCACACATGTATCATGTTTCCGGCTAATACAATTATAGCATGAATAATAAACATTTATCATGATATGAGGAAATAAATAATATCTTTACTATTGCCACTAGGGAATATTTCCTTCACACACGAGCAGTGTGCCTGCACGCGGGCCCACAGTCAGTCGAGTTCCCAGCCATGCATGCATGGACGCATGCACCAGAGACAAGAAGAAGCCAGTTAGGCACGACCGACCGCGAAACAATCCGCTAGTTGCTTTTCGTACGTGCGTAAGACGACACCACATTTAAATTTCAAACTATGTAGTAGTATGATGACTTGATGAGTATATATATATATATATATACTTCGTATATGGTAAGAGAAAGGCAACAACTACAGTTAATGTTAATTCAGCTAATTAGCAGCCATACGATGAGGATTTGTGTTGCATAAGGAGGCCGACTGAAGGAGAATGAGAGGTGAACCGTGCGTGTCCATTCTACGCAAGATCATGTCGGTGGTCACCGTCTGCCTGTTTCATTTTGCTAGCTATGGCTTTTGCTTATATGAGTACTTGATACTTTGTCACTGTTATCCTGGCTAGTCTGCTATGGTGATGTCTCGGTTCTCGCCCCATAGTGTTCGTTTCAATATCTGTCAAATGCCGTCGGTTTTCTAGCAGTGCATTGAACTCGCCATCTCACCCTTCTCTCCGTTGAATGGACAGGGGGTGAGGGAGTCCCGGATTAGGGGGTGTCCGGATAGCCGGACTATGACCTTTGGCCGGACTCCAGGACTATGAAGATACAAGATTGAAGACTTCGTCCCGTGTCCGGATGGGACTTTCCTTGGCGTGGAAGGCAAGCTTGGCGATACGGATATGTAGATCTCCTACCATTGTAACCGACTCTGTGTAACCCTAACCCTATTCGGTGCCTATATAAACCGGAGGGTTTTAGTCCGTAGGACGAACAACAATCATACCATAGGCTAGCTTCTAGGGTTTAGCCTCTCTGATCTCGTGGTAGATCTACTCTTGTACTACCCATATCATCAATATTAATCAAGCAGGAGTAGGGTTTTACCTCCATCGAGAGGGCCCGAACCTGGGTAAAAAAATCGTGTCCCTTGTCTCCTATTACCATCTGCCTAGACGCACAGTTCGAGACCCCCTACCCAAGATCCGCTGGTTTTGACACCGACATTGGTGCTTTCATTGAGAGTTCCTCTGTGTCATCGCCGTCAGGAAGGATGCCTCATCCCGTCTTTAAAGACGACACTGTTGCTAAAGAAGCTTTGGCTGTCGGCCAAACTCTCCGGCTAGGCGGTTTTCTTATGACTGCCTGTTCGGCCGCCGCGCCGACGATGACTTCTCGGGTCATCGAAAGGAATCTTCACGTTAACTCGGAGCTCGCCGAACAGTTAGATCCAATGGAGCTCTCTTCTTTAAATGAGCTCTTGGATCACATCGCCGCCCTGAGAGTCGCTACAGACTATAATCAGATTGGGCCTAAACCCGATCTAAGAGAGACTAACTCTCCCCAGGTTACCCACCACGTTGCCGTGGTGGAGGAACAATACGACGACCCTTCTCCTATCTTAAGGACAAGCTACGTCCGCATTCCCAATCCCTCCATGCCGGATTCTCGCGAAGGAGAGGACATCACTCAAGCCCTGAACCTAAAGTCAGGCCGCAGGCTAGATTCATTGGACAACATCCAAGAATCCAAGCTTCCAAGTTCGGAAGCGCCTTGGCCCTTAAGTCTCAGATTCGGCGCGGTTCCGGATTTAATTCCACCCGCCCACCCAAACATAAGCGACCTATCTCAAATTTGGCAAGAGCCCGCAGAAACAGTACACCATTACTGGGCCAGATTCCTCCTGGTTATGGACAGGATAAAGGACTGCCGCGAGGAGGACGCAATCTCATTCTTCTGCAATAATTGCACGGACAACGGGATCCTCAATGCTATAAGTCGCTGTGACATTACACGCTTTGCCGACTTGGCGTCCATAGTACGAAAGTACTGTGCGATGGAAAGCGCCTGGAAAACCGAATCAAGATTTTGGGACAATCCGGTCTTGAATACAACCCCAGTCCGAAATAAAAGGGTGCATCATCGTCAAGCACCTGGGTTAAATACCAAAAAGCAAAAACCCTCTATAGGGCATGGAACCGTACTGGAGGGATGGCTCAGTGGTCCCTGTAAAATTCATAGTACAGAGGGCGCCACTCCAACTCATAGCCTTAGAGCATGTTGAATACTACGGCAGGTGGCCAAAAGTGGCGAAGAGCTTCTAGATCTAGAGCACCAACCCAAGGATACCAGTACGGTATTAACAGTCTTCGAGACTTTCGCATCAAATAATATGCGGAAATGAACACTCCGTAGCCTTGCCGAAGTCTACCAAGTAGCAACAATAAACCCATGGAGTGACACGGCTATTACCTTCAATGCCAGTGACGAACCTAAATTCCGAACAGCCCGAGCACCAGCCGCATTGGTCCTCAGTCCGATAGTGGACGACTTTCGCCTTACCAAGGTACTCATGGGCGGTGGCAGCGGATTGAACCTCATTTACGAGGAAACCCTCCGAAAAATGGAGATAGACTGGAGCCGCATTGAGCGAAGCAGCACAACCTTTAGAGGAATAATCCCCAGTCGGGAAGCACGCTGTACAGGAAAAATCACACTGGATGTGGTGTTCTGCATGCCGGATAATTACAGGTCCGAGGAGGTCACGTTCCAAGTGGCCCCGTTCAGTAGCGGATACCACGCTCTACTAGGGCGAGAGGCATTCACAATTTTCCAAGCTATACCCCATTATGGGTACATGAAGCTCAAAATGCCCGGGCCCAACGGAATCATCACTCTTGCTAGTGACCCGGACATAGCACTCCGCGCCGAAAATAAGACAGCCGCACTGGCCCTTGAGGCACTATCCGAAGCCCTAGCGGCCGAGGAACTCACTGCGCTGCGCTCCATGGTGAATAGGGATGATGTGATACTCGATAAGAGATCCAAATCCACTTCCTTCAAACCAGCGGATGAAATAGTCAAATTCCAAGTACATCGAACGGACCCTGCAAAAACAGCCTCCATCGGGGCACAATTAAATCCTGATGTAGATGCTGCACTAAGAGAATTCCTACGCGAAAATTGGGACATTTTTGCCTGGCACCCTTCAGACATGCCAGGAATCCCACGCCGGCTGGCCGAGCACAGCCTAAACATCCTAAAAGGATTCAAGCCAGTCAAACAGGCTCTTCGGCGTTTCTCCGAACGCAAGAGACAGGCCATGGGAGAGGAGCTAGCCAAACTATTGGAGGCCGGATTCATCAGAGATATAAAACATCCGGACTGGCTAGCAAACCTGGTGATGGTACCAAAGAAGGACAAATTCTGGCGCCTGTGCGTCGATTTCAAGGACCTCAACAAGGCCTGCCCAAAGGATCCCTTCCCCCTCCCCCGCATCGATCAAATCATCGACGCTACCGCAGGACACGATTCATTGTGTTTCCTCGATGCATACTCCGGCTACCACCAAATTAAGATGGCAGAGCCTGACCAAGCCGCAACGGCATTCATCACTCCATACGGCCCATTCTGCTTCAACACAATTCCCTTCGGGCTCAAAAATGTCGGCGCAACATATCAGCGCATGATTCAGACATGTCTGGCAAAATAGATTGGCAAAACAGTGGAGGCATACGTAGACTATGTGGTCGTCAAAAGCAAGCACGTCGAAACTCTAGTAGACGACTTGAGGCTCACATTCGATAATCTCCGAACATATGACATTAAGCTCAACCCGGAAAAATGCGTTTTGGCGTATCCGGTAGAGGAATTGAAGCAAACCCAGCCAAAATCTGAGCTCTGTCACAATTGGATATCCCAAAAGACCTCAAACAAATATAAAAATTGACTGGATGCGTGGCGGCTCTAAGCCGCTTTATCTCCCGTTTGGGAGAAAAGGCACTACCCCTTTATCGCCTCCTCCGACGCACCAAACACTTCGAGTGGACGGATGCCGCCACGGCCGGACTCAAAGAAATAAAAGCCATATTGGCAACAACCGGTCCTGGCCGCGCCCAACTTGGGCGAACCAATGCTATTGTACATCGCGACAACTCATCAAGTTGTAAGCGCGGTGCTCGTTGTCGAACGAGAAACGAACGTACACAGGTTCCCTCTTCAAAAACCAGTTTATTACGTGTCCACTGTCCTAACTCCATGCAAGTCATAGTACCCACATTATCAAAAGATAGCGTACGCAGTGTTTATGGCATCCCGGAAGCTGCAACACTACTTTCAAGAGTGTTCAATAACAGTAGCCTCCGAAGTACCCCTTAACGACATTATAAACAACCGCGACGCGATGGGCCGGATTGCCAAATGGGCCATTGAGCTCCTTCCATTCGACATAACCTATAAGCCACAGAGAGCTATTAAGTCGCAAGTTTTAGCCGACTTCATCGCCGAATGGACCGAAGCCGAACTCCCTAAAGAGTACGGCGCATATTGCAACTGGATAATGCACTTCGACGGCTCCAAAATGTTGGCTGTCCTGGGAGCTGGTGTCGTTCTAACATCCCCAACCGGAGATACAGTTCAATACGTACTCCAGATAATGTATACGGACTCCAACAACGCAGGCGAATACGAGGCCCTTCTACATGGTCTCCGGATGGCAGTCTCCATGGGCATTCAACGCCTAGAGGTGCGCGGGGATTCGAACCTTGCGATATCCCAAATAAATGGAGATTTTGATGCCAAGGATTCGAAAATGGCAGCCTATCGCAATGCCGTACTAAAAATGTCAGCTCGGTTCGAGGGGCTCGAATTTCACCATATAGCCCGGGATAATAACCAGACAGCAGACGTGTTGGCACGCATCGGCGCAAAGCGCGATGCTGTCGCCCCCCAACATCTTCCTAGAGGGGCTGTTCAAGCCATCCGTATTATGGGAGGGAGAGTCCGGAAATAACATCCCAGACCCAACCGCACTACCCCACACCAAACATTCTGACACAGTTGGTGGTTCTGACACCGAAATAACACCCTCAGCCCACGTAATAATGGCAGTCATTGCCCCGTGGACCAAACCATTCCTAGCCTAACTAACCAGGCAGGGACTTCCCGAGGACCAGGCCCATTGCATAGTGCGGCGATCTAAAGCCTATAAAGTCCATGAGGGAGAGCTTTATAAGAAAAGCACAACCGGAGTCCTTCAAAGGTGTATCTCCGAAGAGGAAGGGCGGAATCTTCTGGCTGAAATACATGCCGGACTTGGCGGGCACCACGCCGCAGCCCGAGCCCTTGTAGGCAAGGCCTTCCGTACAGGATTTTATTGGCTGACGGCCCGGGCAGATGCTCAGGACTTAGTCCAACGATGCGTCGGATGCCAACTCTTTGCTAATCAAAGCCACATGCCACCCACCGCCCTCAAAACTATACCCATCACCTGGCCCTTCGCGGTCTGGGGGCTTGACATGGTCGGACCTCTTAAAGGGGGAACCCACAAGCAAAAATACCTACTGGTCATGGTGGATAAATTCACCAAATGGATAGAGGCCAAGCCTGTCAAGACGGCCGAATCTGGACCAGTGCTAGACTTCATATCAGGGGTCGTACACCATTACGATGTCCCCCACAACATCATCACTGATAACGCACGAACTTTACAGCCGACGAGGTCAAACTCTGGTGCAAAAACATGGGCATTAAGCTCGACCAAGCTTCAGTCTATCACCCTCAAACTAATGGTCAAGTTGAGCGAGCAAATGGTCTAATTATGAGCGGCATCAAACCTAGATTAGTGCGGTCCCTCAAGGAATCTAACACGCACTGGGTAGAGGAGCTCGACTCCATACTCTGGGGGCTGCGGACCACTCCAAATCGTACGACCGGATTCACACCATTCTTTATGGTATACAGCGCAGAGGCAGTTCTGCCCTGCGACGTAATTCATGACTCACCTCACATGCGCATGTACGAAAAAAGAGAAGCCGAGCTCGATCCGCAGGACAGTTTGGACGCCTTGGAGGAGGAGCGTGACATAGCAAAAGCCCGTTCCGCATTCTATCAACAGCAGGCTCGAAGATATCAAAGGAGAGAAGGACGGGCCAAAACTTACAATGTTGGCGAGTTAGTTCTATGCCTGCCGGACAAGAAAAAGGACAAACTAAAGCCCAAATGGGAAGGTCCGTTTATCATCGACCAAGTCCTGACCGGTGGAGCGTACCGTCTGCGAGATGCATCAAATAATCGACTCGAGCCGAACCCATGGAACGCAGCATGTCTTCGAAGATTCTACGCCTAGCGTCGGATTCTGAGTTCGTCTCCTTCCTCTGTCCATATTTTACATTTTAGCTGTCTTCTATTTTTTCTCCTTCTCTCTCTTTTTTCTTTCAAGTCTTGACAGGCTTGTTAGCGCATTGTTCGCACAAACTTGACGCGCTGTCAGCGCTCATTGTACTTGGGGGCTTCTTTCACAAAAGCTTCATTATAAGGGCTTCATGCCCAATACATGTGTCACACTTCTGCATGTACCTTTTATTCACCATTATATGCATCGATATGACTTAAGTTTTGGCCAAGCTGGGTTGCCTGGCTCCTGTGCTTACCCCTACGTTCCCGATTGTTTGGCTAGGTGGTAAAGGGAGCACCTCTGCGATTGTTACTGCCGGGTCAGCCGGATGTGTACCTCAGACTGGGTGAAGCCGAAAGCTAGCGTTCTTAAGAGAATATTCGGTCGGTGAACTAAAAGAAGATTTCTTACCTATTTATTTATCTGCCCCCAGATGTTTTTCTGCTCTTTTCGCAGTCCAGACATGCAATTTAGGGCATGCCTCCCAGGGAAAGGAACCCCTAACGGAACTATTCTCCTTGGAAGATGTTTCTTACTAACCATGTAATATAACATAACTAGTTGAGCACTTGTCTGATAAAGCACTAATGACCCCTACGCCTGGTTTCCACGCATGCCCCGGTTTTTATATAACCGCGAGGGTATTCGGACACACTCCGGACTATTGGGTCCCGAGGTTGAAGCGAAAAGGTCCGCTATGACAAACGATCTACAATCCGGCTAGAAGGCATTTTACATGTCACTTTAAATTACGTAGTCAATTTGACTGATTGTATTCCTCTTCAATGCCATCTAACAGGCTGTCTAGTTCACAGTCCTGTGGGGAATACTTTGCGGCCAATTCTACGTGGCCGTACACTAAGCTCACAGGGATCTCCTTCCCATCGGGCCCCACAGGTCCTACCTCGGCCATGTGGTTTGGGTCAGCCTTCGTGTACCGCGTCTTCACCATGGCCCATGCCTCCCTGGCGCCTTGACGGCATGCCGATATCTTCCATAATCGGAAGCGCCGCCGCGCTCCCTGGAGCCTCTCCGCAAGCTCCCCAAGGCCTTCGGGCAGGGAGACAGATGGCCACAAGGCCTGGGCGACGCCTTTCATCACCTGCCGAACTCGTTCGTGTAGTTGTAAGAGCTCGGGAAGAAGGTCACCCGAAGAACCGGGCATTTCCTCTGCAGGACGGCCTATGAGCACACCTACAGACATAACTCTGTTAATGGACTTCCTCGCCGAACTCTTTTTTCAAAGTTCATTTAAGCACTTCCTAAAAATGCCGCGTCGAAGCCGCCGATTCTCCTTAACGGAGTCAGACAGCTGTGCTCGAACATCTTTCAGTTCCTCACCCAGCTGGGTGTTGGCATCTTGGAGGTTATTCTTCTCCTGCCTCACCCTCGTAAGCATGTTCTCGCCAGCCTTTAACCGAGGCAAGAGCTGTTGCTTGTTCGGATCAATCCCGGCGCCATCTGCAATGTTATTGTCAAATTTAGACACACGCCGCACTTTACAACATACTTATCTTTTAAAGCGTATATTACCAGAGGGGGTCTCTTTGGCTTCCCCTAGCGCGGCTTGTGCGGCCTCAAGTTGGGCCTTGCACTCTTCAAGCTCCTGGGATAGTTGGGTATTCTTTTCTGTAAGATCCTGCACAATAAATGATCCTTAATTCAATTATTCTAACTATTTCAAGTCTCGGGGGCTACTGGCATATATAACCATCAATTTTTCTCACCCGTATGTCTTTCACATACTGCTCCGTGGCTCTGGCTAGACCATTTTGAGTGGCACGAAGGTGCGCATCTCCTGAATTGAAGGCATCCAATGCCTCTTGGGAGAGACATGCGTCACGAAGAACAGTCCGGCAATGCCTGTGATTCATGGCACTCTCCACCTCGGAATTGGTGGCAGATAGTCCGTCGGCATCCTTTGTCGGAGGAGCGTCCGACGCACGCCTCGTATTCGCCTCCACTTCTGGACCTGGCTTTGGAGCCTGGCTGGTGGAGGCTCGATTGGCATCCTCTCCGGATATAGTCCGGCGAGCGCTCTTTTTCCTGAAGAGAGCACGAGCGTTAGTATACCTTCCGGGAATAAAACTTGGGAATAAGGCAGCACGCCATACCGTGGCGCCGGCGTCTCAATCCGGACTGCACTTCTTTTCAGCCTACTTGGCCTTGCTGCCCCTTGTTGGCTAACCACCGCAGGTTCGGCCTTCCGCCTCAAGGGCTCCCCCTGCAAAACACCATTGATATACGATGGTCAAAGACAAGCATGAAGGGATCATTTCTAAAGTATTGCGATTTCGGTCTCAATTACCTGCGAGGCTGGAAATATTCCGGGGTAATCGGCCGTAATGGCAACCAAGGAATTATCGATGCTCAGTTGGTAAAATACCCCATTGATCAGCTCCACAGATATGTCCGGATCCTCTTGGGAGGCCGGATCGAGGGACCGTTCCGGATCCTCAGGTTGTGGAGGTGGGCTGTTTATATCCTTTACGGCCCGGCGCAATTCCTGCGTCAAAATCATAAGATAAGGTACTTAACCATGGGAATATGGAATGGATGGGCATAAAGAAGTGTCCGCTTACCCAGCTTGGAGGATCATACGTAGAAAATCCGCCCTGGGGATTGACGCGGAGGAAATCCTCCTCTTCTCCCTTGTATAATGCGGACGAGGCCTCCGTCAGAACAACAACTGATTCCGGTCCTTTACGGCCACAGCGGGTAGCGTCATCCTCCCCATTGAAATCCCACATGGGGTGGCCTTTGTACTAAAGCGGCTGCACCCTCCGCATGATGCATATGGCCATGACTCCGATCATGGTCAGTCCGGAATGGGCCAACAACCTTATCCGGCTCATCAGGTAAAGGACGTCCCTGTCATTCTCCCTCTGGGACCTCCGCGGACGCCAGCTTAGGAGTTTCTTCAGAGGAGCATTACTGAACTCCGGGAGGCCGATCCGAATAGGGTCCGGCAGGGGGACGTCTTCTATATAAAACCATTCCGAAGGCTAGTCTTCGGACGCCTTCTTCGGGGTTCCGGATAGGTATCCGGTCCCGGCGATGCGCCATAGTTCGGCGCCGCCCACTTGATATATCGACCCCTCCTGAGAACGGGGTACGAGGCAGAACAATCTCTTCCACAACGCGAAATGAGCCTCGATGCCCAAAAACAGCTCGCAAAGGGCCGCGAATCCCGTAATATGCAGAATGGAGGCAGGCGTAAGGTTGTGCAACTGGAGGCCATAAAACTCCAGGAGCCCCTGGAGAAACGAATGAATTGGAAATCCAAGCCCTCTTATCAAATAAGGACAAGGCATACCCTCTCTCCTCGGGAGGGACTGGGGACACTCTCCGCCTGTTTTCCGCCCTTATAGGTGGCGAGTCCGGCTCGAACTGGAACCATAAAGGCTGGGGGAAGAAACCCCTTGGTTTGGAGCGTCACTAACTCGCTGTGCGGGACGGAGCATCTCTCCCAATCTCCAGGTTGAGGACTAGGAGGGCGAGAGGAGGAGCCGCGTCGACTGTCCATGATGGAATGGGTTTCTGTCAGATGCGCTCTGATGAAAGCTCGCGAAGGGAAGGAGGTGTGATTTAGATCTAGATCCTCGTCTCTTATATAGGCAACTCATTTGTGCAGCTAGGGGGGTAAATGTAAAAATACCCTGGCTTTTCGCATTCATTCAACACGTGGAAGATGGCCATTATTGGGCGTGGAAGCCAAGGAGCGCGATATTTACAAGAAGCCGGACACTATTCAAATAGGTACACAGGATTTGGAGAAGAACCCGCCTTGCAATGCCAAAGACAATCTATGCGCCGGACTTGTTGTCATTGAAGCCTAGTTCGGGGGCTACCGAGGGAGTCCCGGATTAGGGGGTGTCCGGATAGCCGGACTATGACCTTTGGCCGGACTCCTGGACTATGAAGATACAAGATTGAAGACTTCGTCCCGTGTCCGGATGGGACTTTCCTTGGCGTGGAAGGCAAGCTTGGCGATACGGATATGTAGATCTCCTACCATTGTAACCGACTCTGTGTAACCCTAACCCTATTCGGTGCCTATATAAACCGGAGGGTTTTAGTCCGTAGGACGAACAACAATCATACCATAGGCTAGCTTCTAGGGTTTAGCCTCTCTGATCTCGTGGTAGATCTACTCTTGTACTACCCATATCATCAATATTAATCAAGCAGGAGTAGGGTTTTACCTCCATCGAGAGGGCCCGAACCTGGGTAAAAAAATCGTGTCCCTTGTCTCCTGTTACCATCCGCCTAGACGCACAGTTCGGGACCCCCTACCCGAGATCCGTCGGTTTTGACACCGACAGGGGGCTAGCCCGGTTAAAAAAGAGCAGCCGGTAAATTTTTTGCAACTATTATTGAAACAAGCGGCCGATTAATTGAGTAGTGGTAGTAGTAGCAGTTATAGTGTGATACTATATTCCCTCTCCCTCTCTCGATCGGATGAACGGTCATGGGAAGGCATGATGGTACATCATAACAAAACAATTTGCAATGCACTACATTGTTTAGACAGTGAGAACATGCGACTTTAGGTGTGCTTGCCCAGTGCGGTGTTGAACAGAAGGTTGCTTTGTAGTATGTGAAGGAAACATTACCCTAGAGGCAATAATAAAGTTATTATTTATTTCCTTATTTCATGATAAATGTTTATTATTCATGCTAGAATTGTATTAACCGGAAACATAATACATGTGTGAATACATAGACAAACATAGTGTCACTAGTATGCCTCTACTTGACTAGCTCGTTAACCAAAGATGGTTAAGTTTCCTAACCATAGACATGAGTTGTCATTTGATTAACGGGATCACATCATTAGGAGAATGATGTGATTGACTTGACCCATTGCGTTAGCTTAGCACTTGATCGTTTAGTATGTTGCTATTGCTTTCTTCATGACTTATACATGTTCCTATGACTATGAGATTATGCAACTCCCGTTTACCGGAGGAACACTTTGTGTGCTACCAAATGTCACAACGTAACTGGGTGATTATAAAGGAGCTCTACAGGTGTCTCCGAAGGTACTTGTTGAGTTGGTGTATTTCGAGATTAGGATTTGTCAATCCGATTGTGGGAGAGGTATCTCTAGGCCCTCTCGGTAATGCACATCACTATAAGCCTTGCAAGCAATGTAGCTAATGAGTTAGTTACGGAATGATGCATTACATAACGAGTAAAGAGAGTTGCCGGTAACGAGATTGAACTAGGTATTGGGATACCGACGATCGAATCTCGGGCAAGTAACATACCGATGACAAAGGGAACAACGTATGTTGTTATGCGGTTTGACCGATAAAGATCTTCGTAGAATATGTAGGATCCAATATGAGCATCCAGGTTCCGCTATTGGTTATTGACCGGAGACGTGTCTCGGTCATGTCTACATAGTTCTCGAACCCGCAGGGTTCGCACGCTTAAAGTTTCAATGATGATTATATTATGAGTTTATGAGTTCTGATGTACCGAAGGTTGTTCGGAGTCCCGGATGTGATCAGGACATGACGAGGAATCTCGAAATGGCTGAGACATGAAGATTGATATATTGGAAGCCTATATTTGGATGTCGGAAGTGTTCCGGGTGAAATCGGGATTTTTCCGGAGTACCGAGGGGTTACCGGAACCCCCCGGGGGCTTAATGGGCCATAGTGGGCCTTAGTGGAGAAGAGGAGAGGAGGCCAGGGCAGGGCCGCGTGCCCCTCCCCGCTAGTCCTAATAGGACAAGGAGAGGGGGGCGGCGCCCCGCTTTCCTTCCTCTCTCTCCCTCCTCTTCCCCCTCTTCTCCTAATCCAACAAGGAAGGGAGGGAGTCCTACTCCCGGTGGGAGTAGGACTCCCCCTGGCGCGCCTCCTCCTGGACGGCCGCCCCCTCCCCCCTTGCTCCTTTATATACGGGGGCAGGGGGCACCTCTAAACACAACATTGATCATTGATCTCTTAGCCGTGTGCGGTGCCCCCCTCCACCATATTCCACCTCGGTAATATCGTAGCGATGCTTAGGCGAAGCCCTGCGTCGGTAGCATCATCAACACCATCATCACGCCGTCGTGCTGATGGAACTCTCCCGTAAAGCTCTGATTGATGGGAGTTCGTGGGACGTCATCGAGCTGAACGTGTGCTGAACTCGGAGGTGTCGTACGTTCGGTACTTGGATCGGTCAGATCGTGAAGACGTACGACTACATCAACTGCGTTGTGCTAATGCTTCCGCTTACGGTCTACGAGGGTACATGGACAACACTCTCCCCTCTCGTTGCTATGCAGCACCATGATCTTGCGTGTGCGTAGGAATTTTTTTGAAATTACTATGTTCCCCGACAGTGGCATCCGAGCCAGGTTTTATGCGTAGATGTTATATGCACGAGTAGAAGACAATTGAGTTGTGGGCGATACAAGTCATACTGCTTACCAGCATGTCATACTTTGGTTCGGCGGTATTGTTGGATGAAGCAGCCCGGATCGACATTACGCGTACACTTACACGAGACTGGTTCTACCGATGTGCTTTGCACACAGGTGGCTGGCGGGTGTCAGTTTGTCCAACTTTAGTTTAACCGAGTGTGGCTACACCCGGTCCTTGAGAAGGTTAAAACAACACTAACTTGACGAACTATCGTTGTGGTTTTGATGCGTAGGTAAGAACGGTTCTTGCTCAGCCCGTAGCAGCCACGTAAAACTTGCAATAACAAAGTAGAGGACGTCTAACTTGTTTTTGCAGGGCATGTTGTGATGTGATATGGTCAAGACGTGATGATATATAAGTTGTTGTATGAGATGATCATGTTTTGTTGAAGTTATCGACAACTGGTAGAAGCCTTATGGTTGTCTCTTAATTGCATAAGATGCAAGCGCCAAATAATTGCTTTACTTTATCTCTATGAGATAGCAATAGTTGCAAGAGCAATAATTGGTGAGAAAACATGTGACTACACATTGATATAGATCAAGATGATGGAGATCATGGTGTCGTGCCGGTGACGATAGAGATCATGACAGTACTTTGGAGATGGAGATCAAAGGCGCAAGATGATCATGACCATATCATGTCACATATTTTGATTGCATATGATGTTTATGTTTTATACATCTTATTTTGCTTAGTTCGACGGTAGCTTTATAAGATGATCTCTCACTAAATTTCAAGGTATAACTGTTCTCCCTGAGTATGCACCATTGCGAAAGTTCTTCGTGCTGAGACACCACATGATGATCGGGTGTGATAGGCTCTACGTTCAAATACAACGGGTGCAAAACAGTTGCACACGCGGAATACTCAGATTAAACTTGAAGAGCCTAGCATATACAGATATGGCCTCGGAACACTGGAGACCGAAAGGTCGAGCGTGAATCATATAGTAGATATGATCAACTTAGTGATGTTCACCATTGAAAACTACTCCATCTCACGTGATGATCGGACATGGTTTAGTTGATTTGGATCACGTGATCACTTAGATGATTAGAGGGATGTCTATCTAAGTGGGAGTTCTTAAGTAATATGATTAATTGAACTTTAATTTATCATGAACTTAGCCCTGATAGTATTTTGCAAATTATGTTGTAGATCAATAGCTCGCGTTGTTACTTCCCTATGTTTATTTTGATATGTTCCTAGAGAAAAACTATGTTGAAAGATGATAGTAGCAATGACACGGACTGGGTCCGTGATCTGAGGTTTATCCTCATTGCTGCACAGAAGAATTATGTCCTTGATGCACCTCTAGGTGACAGACCTATTGCTGGAGCAGATGCAGACATTATGAACGTTTGGCTAGCTCAATATGATGACTACTTGATAGTTTAGTGCACCATGCTTAACGGCTTAGAATCGGGACTTCAAAGATGTTTTGAACGTCATGGACCATATGAGATGTTCTAGGAGTTGAAGTTAATATTTCAAGCAAATACCCGAGTTGAGAGATATGAAGTCTCCAACAAGTTCTATAGCTAAAAGATGGAGGAGAATTGCTCAACTAGTGAGCATGTGCTCAGATTGTCTGGGTACTACAATCGCTTGAATCAAGTGGGAGTTAATCTTCCAGATAAGATAGTGATTGACAGAGTTCTCTAGTCACCATCACCAAGTTACTAGAACTTCGTGATGAACTATAGTATGCAAGGGATGACTAAAATAATTCCCGAGCTCTTCATGATGTTGAAATCGACGAAGGTAGAAATCAAGAAAGAGCATCAAGTGTTGATGATTGACAAGACCACTAGTTTCAAGAAAAGGGCAAAGGGAAATAAAGGGACTTCAAGTAGAATGGCAAGCAAGTTGTCACTCCCGCGAAGAAGCCCAAAGCCGGACCAAAGCCTGAAACTGAGTGCTTCTACTGCAAAGGAAATGATCACTGGAAGTGGAAATGCCCTGAATATTTGGTGGATAAGAAAGATGGCAAAGTGAACAAGGGTATATTTGATATACAGGTTATTGAAGTGTACCTTACTAGTGTTTATAGTAGCCCCTGGGTATTTGGTACTTGTTCGGTTGCTAAAAATTAGTAACTCGAAAAAGGAGTTACAGAATAAACAGAGACTAGTTGAGGGTGAAGTGATGATGTGTGTTGGAAGTAGTTCCAAGATTGATATGATCATCATCGTGCACTCCCTATACTTTCGGGATTAGTGTTAAACCTAAATAAATGTTATTTGGCATTTGCGTTGAGCATGAATATGATTTAATCATGTTTATTGCAATACGGTTATTCATTTGAAGTCACAGAATAAAATTGTTGTTCTGTTTACATGAATAAAACCTTCGATGGTCAAACACCCAATGAAAATAGTTTGTTGGATATCGATCGTAGTGATACACATATTCCTAATATTGATGCCAAAAGATGCAAAGTTGATAATGATAGTGCAACTTATTTGTGGCACTGCCGTTTTGGTCATATCGGTGTAAAGCGCATGAAGAAACTCCATAAAGATGGATTTTTGGAATCACTTGGTTATGAATCATTTGATGCTCGCGAACCGTGCCTTTTGGGCAAGATGACTAAAACTCCGTTCTCCAGAACAATGGAACGAGCTACTGACTTGTTGAAAATAATACATACCGATGTATGCGGTCCAATGAGTGTTGATGCTCGTGGCGGGTATCGTTATTTTCTGACCTTTATAGATGATTTGAGCAGATATGAGTATATCTACTTAATGAAGCACAAGTCTGAAACATTTGAAAAGTTCAAAGAATTTCAGAGTGAAGTGGAGAATCATCGTAACAAGAAAATAAAGTTTCTACAATCTGATCGTAGAGAAGAATATTTGAGTTACGAGTTTGGCCTTCATTTGAAACAATGTGAAATAGTTTCGCAACTCACGCCACCAGGAACACCACAATGTAATGGTGTGTCCGAACGTCGTAATCGTACTTTACTAGATATGGTGCGATCTATGATGTCTCTTACCGATTTACCACTATCGTTTTGGGGTTATGCATTAGAGACAGCTGCATTCACGTTAAAAAGGGCACCATTAAAATCTGTTGAGACGACGCCTTATGAACTATGGTTTGGCAAGAAGCCAAAGTTGTCGTTTCTTAAAGTTTGGGGCTGTGATGGTTATGTGAAAAAGTTTCACGTGATAAGCCCGAACCCAAATCGGAGAAGTGTGTCTTCATAGAATACCCAAAGGAAACTGTTGGGTACACCTTCTATCACAGATCTGAAGGCAAGATATTCATTGCTAAAATGGATCCTTTCTAGAGAAGGAGTTTCTCTCGAAAGAAGTGAGTGGGAGGAAAGTAGAGCTTGATAAGGTAATTGTACCTTCTCCCGAATTGGAAAGTAGTTTATCACATAATTCAGTTCTAGTGATTCCTACACCAATTAGTGAGGAAGCTAATGATAATGATCATGAAGCTTCAGTTCAAGTTACTACCAATGTTTGTAGATCTTCCAGATTAAGATCCGCACCAGTGTGGTTCGGTAATCCTGTTCTGGAAGTCATGTTACTAGACCATGATGAACCTACGAACTATGAGGAAGCAATGATGAGCCCAGATTCCACGAAATGGCTTGAAGGCCATGAAATTCTGAGATGGGATCCATATATGTGAACAAAGTGTGGACTTTGGTGGACTTGCCCGATGATCGGCAAGCCATAGAAAATAAATGGATCTTCAAGAGGAAGACAAACGTTGATAGTAGTGTTACTATCTACAAAGCTCGACTTGTCGCAAAAAGGTTTTCCGACAAGTTCAGGTGTTGAATACGATGAGATTTTCTCACTCGTATCGATGCTTAAGTCTGTCTGAATCATGTTAGCAATTACCGCATTTTATGAAATTTGGCAAATAGATGTCAAAACTACATTCTTTAATGAATTTCTTAAAGAAGAACTGTATATGATGCAGCCAGAAGGTTTTGTCAATTCGAAAGGTGCTAACAAAATGTGCAAGCTCCAACGATCCATCTATGGACTGGTGCAAGCATCTCTGAGTTGGAATATACGCTTTGATGAGTTGATCAAAGCATATGGTTTTATATGGACTTGCGGTGAAGCCTGTATTTACAAGTAAGTGAGTGGGAGCACTACAACCTTTCTGATAAATATATGTGAGTGACATATTGTTGATCAGAAATGATGTAGAATTTTTCTGGAAAGCATAAAGGAGTGTTTAAAAGGATATCTTCAAAGAAATACCTTAGTAAAGCTACTTACATATTAAGCATCAAGATCTATTGAGATAGATCGAGACGCTTGATAAGATTTTCAATGAGTACATACCTTGACAAGATTTTGAAATAGTTCAAAATGTAAAAGTCAAAGAAAGAGTTCTTGCTTGTGTTGCAAAGGTGTGAAATTGAGTAAGACTCAAATCCTGACCACGACAGAAAAGAAAGAGAATGAAAGTCATTCCCTATGCCTCAGTCATAGGTTCTAAAAAGTATGCCATGCTATGGACCATACCTATTGTATACCCTGCCCTGAGTTTGGCAAATGAGTACAATAGTGATCTAGGAGTAGATCACTGGACATTGGTCAAGAATATCCTTAGTGAGGACTAAGGAAATGTTTCTCGATTATTGTCGTGGAAATATCACGTCAGATGTCCTAGCAGAAGGACTTAGTCGTGGAGCCATTGCAACGAGATTAGCCTGAAGGGGTTCAACCGGACAAGGGACACGAGAGTTTTATACTAGTTCGGCCCCTTACGATGAAGGTAAAGCCTACGTCTAGTTGTGATGGGATTATTGGGGTTTCGATGACCAGGGAGCAAATACGCTTTGCCTAGGTCTCGAGTTGTTGGTTCTTGTCCCTGAACCATCTCCGGGTCGTCCCTTTATATACACAGGGTGACACCCGGCCGGTTTACAGAGTCCCGAGGCCGGCTCATACAAGTGTCTAGCTCGGTCTCTCCCTTTCCCTAACTTACAATACTAGTTATACAACCATGGCGGTTCACCACTATGGGCCCTAATCCGCCTCTGGGCTCCGGGGATCTAAGCCTTATCAGTAAAGCGCCATCTTCTTTGTCTTCATGGGCTTCAGTATAGTTGAGCGTGAACCGGCCCCTCCTGGGCGGTTTACACTCAGTAGTTATATCCTCAACATTAGGCCCCAGATTGATTTGAACCTGTTCATGTCACTCTTAATACTTAGAAAAGTTCCGCGACCATCTTCTAATGATTCTTCGTAAACCGCCATGTTGTCTTGTCCCTGTAAACTTTGATGAACCGCCGTGACGTCATCTTCTGACACTGCAGTAAATTGTCATGATGTCATCTCTGCATAAAAAGATTTATGAAGATTCCCTTCACTTAATTAATTCCCGAAGATCGAGGCGACAACTGCGCCCTCTTTTGCCGCTTCAGGACCCTCGATTTTTGCGCCTGCCGTTTTATCCTCTTGCCTTTATAAATAGGACCAGGGGTCCTTCCATTTCCCCCCTTGCCTCTTCTCTTCTTCTTCTTCCTCGCGACTCTGAAGAGCCCTAGCATCGCCGCCGCCGTCGACCCAGCACCAACTAGGCCGCTGCATCAACCTATTTGTTCCAGAGATCTACGACACTCCTCCATCGTTGGGTGGCCCTGGTAAATATTCCCTTCCTTTACTTATTAAATCTGCATTAGGGTTTCGAAATTTCTTCAGTGTTCATCGGTGTTCATCAGCGCTTATCTGCCTTTCCTTTAGCATCTTACTGAATCTAGCTCGGCCTGATAGTTTCCTTTTGCGGCTGGATCCGTAGTTGTAATCTGCCGTACTACAACATCTTGCTGTTCCTGGGTAAATCCTCATCTGAACCTTCTCTGTTCCGCTTAACGCCATTGTAGGGCTCAGAAAAATTTCTTTACCGAACCATGGTAGATCCAAAATTATATCACCATCTTGTGAAACTTCTTTCTGCAACACTTTGTAGATTTTAGATCTGCTTCTTCCGTTAAAGGCGGTTTAACCTTTAGTAGTTGATAATCCACTAGATACCATTAGCCCTTACTTAAACCGCCATTTGACTTGAGTAGTAGTTTCCGGTTTACCTTTACATATATGCCCTGATTAAATTCCCCGGTTTAACACCGGTTAGTGCACATCAACCTTGAATCGTAAATCGGCCTTCACATTTCTTTTACAGTTCTTTTCCCAAAATGACCAAGCAATTCGCCGCTTGCAACTGGGTTCCTTCCCGGATTATGGAAACGCAACTTAATGGATATGTTCTGACTGGCGCTTTGGCCAAGAAAGAAGTTGTTCATTGGCGGGTTCCTGGCCCTGAGTGCCATCCTGAACCTCAAGATGGAGAAGTAGTGGTAATTATGCAGCATCTAGACCGGGGATTCAGCCCTCCCGGATCAAAGTTTTTTCGGGATGTGCTTGCTAGCTTCCAACTCCATCCACAAGATATTGGACCGAATTCTGTGTCTAATATCTGCAATTTCCAAGTCTTCTGCGAAGTTTATCTTCAAGAAGAACCGTCTGTTGAGCTCTTTAGGGACTTCTTCCACTTAAACCGCTGAACTGAATTCTCCGACGGTCCCAACACCGAATTCGACGGAGTGTCGATTCAGAAAAGGAAAGAAGTTGATTTTACTCACGCCAAACATCACAACCACCCCAACATGGTTTTACTGTCAGAATACTGCTCCTGCTGAAGAAAACCCTTTGCCGGGTTACTGTGCTCATCGGCTCAGCAATGGCCATCCACTGCCTCAATGGCTCACTGTCAAGGAATGACAGACTTACACACCTCAACTTGCCAAGCTCCGAGCCTTCCTAGCAAACGGCTTAACCGGCGTTGACCTCGTTCGTTGCTGGGTTTCATGGGGCATCTTGCCCTTAAGCCGCCGCTCCAAGTTGATGCATGAGTATACCGGAAATATCAAGGACCCTCAACGGCACCATGAGATAGAAATAACTGACGATGAAGTTACTGAGGCCGTCAAGAAGATGCCGGATGAACCACTCGCTGAATGCAGCAGAACTGGGCTGCGTCCCTTCAACACCACCGACAAACCGCCAGCGGAAAAAATTTCATCCTTCCGCCTTTCTGATCCGTCTCCGCTTTAACATTGTTCTGATAATCCTCTGTCTAATTTTTACAGGCCAAAGATTCCTTCTGGAAGAGGAAAGCTCAAGATAAACCGGTGAGGGCTCCTCGTGCCAAAAGAAAAGTCACAAAGAAACCAGCCAAGAAGAAAACCGTCGAGTCCTCTGATCCGCCCGAAGATATCGAAGAATCGGAACAAGAGGTAGAACTTGACTCCCTTGGCTTATTTTTCATACACCTTATTGACAACAACTATTACCAGGATGATGCGGAAGCCAGTTGTGCCGACCATGTAGAGGTAATCTCCCTTTCCTCCGATTCAGATCATGTGCCGGTTCAAAATCTTCGCCGTGCAGTTCGGAAAGTAAAATACTCTCACCCTCTTGCTCATTTGGATCCACGATTTTCTTTGAAGACACAACAACATGAAGGTCGTCGCACAACCCGGCACAATGGCCAGCAAGTCACTTCCTCCAGTTTACCAGACACTCCAAACCGAAAATGTCACCCAGAGGTTTCTTACTCTTTTAATAAACCTTATCCCTTGGCAGGTTGCTTCCGATACCCACTTAATTCGTCTGATTTGAATTATCAGATGACTTCCAATTCTTCATCTGGCGACTCATCAACCACTCAACTGCCTCCCCTCAAGACCGTTGCTGGGTAAGTATACTGCCCTTCAGCTTTTTTCCTTCATGCGTCAGTTTACCATATTAACCTTTGTTTGATATTGTAGTGCCAAAGCCCGACTGAGCAAGAAAGAAAAAACCTGTACCCCCCAGATGAAGTTGAACCGGAGAGGACCCCAGAAGGCGCTGGTAGAGACACTGATACTGTCATGGATGATTCTGCCCCACAAGGTCCAAACACTGATGTTGATCCATCGGAAGCTGATCCGGCTACTCATGTTGATCCATCGAGCCCACATGCTACTCCTCCAAGTCCAGCTGCTGATCCACTGAGCCCAGCCAGGGATATTGTCAATCCGCCGAGCCCGTCAAAAGGTGGCGATGATGATTTTATTGTCACCGGTACTGCTCACACCGTCCCAGGCAATCCGGTTGCCTTAGCAAAGCATACTACCAAGGAAGAATTTGTTGCTATGGGCAAGGGGAAAGAGAAGACAAATTTATCCAGCTATGTTAACCTTACTGCCCAGGAGCTTCATTCCAGATTCCTAAACTGCCTATACACAAGCCGAGATTATGAGGCCGGTTTGGTGAACATGATGAAGGAGCGCTATAAGGTAATCGTCCAAACACTTTAATCTTTCTTGTTCTGTATATCCACTTCATTGTAGGCCCCAAGGGTTGGTTTGTCTCTTGAAGGTAAACCGGGACTTTTTGGGATAGAGAACACTTCAGCTGAGTAGCCCCCAAGGGCCGGTTTATCTTATCAAGATGAACCAGGACTTTATGTTCCATACTGCATTTTGTCTTGCCTTTTTATTTTCTGATCAAATACACATTAGCCCCCAAGTGCCAAGATTAATACTTGTATTAAGCCTTGGGACTTTAAATAATCAGTAGGAAAGAAGCAATTCGCATTAGCCCCCAAGTGCCAAGTGTATAACTGGTTATATGCTTGGGACTTTGTGAAAAATATTAACATCTTCATCATCTGACTGTTGCAGGCTGATATAAACAACAAAGATTCCCAAATTTCCGATCTTCAAGAGAATATCTAGTCCCAGCAAGCAGAAACCTCCAAGGCGAAAGATGAACTAAAAAGCGCTTTGACAGCCATGGAACAACTGAAAGACAGTTTCAAGACTAAATGTGCCAACTAGGAAATTGAAAAGGCTCCTTTGTTGAAGCGGGCTGAACGAAGCAGCTCTTAAACCGGTGGCAGAAGAGCTAACAGGTTTGAAACATCAAATAAATGCTATGACGTCTGCGATATTTGGTAAGTACCTTGTGTACAGATCTTGATTAACCATCTCTAAACTATCCGGTTTAACAACGAATTCTTAAACCGTTGCAGGTAGCCATGTTTCTCATCTGGGTTCTGACATGCGGATGAAACTGAAGGCAGCATATACGTTGATAGAGCAACTGTATACCGGTGCCCAATGAGTTATCTGCGCAGTCTCATACAACAAACCAGCACCAAGTTTGATCAAATATACATTAGCCAAATTGTCGATGACGCCAGCGTAGATAGAAGAAATGAAACGATCTGCTGCCAGGGCTGGCGCTATGTTAGCACTAACTCGGGCCAAAGCGTGGATAGCTGACCTGGATCCAGTGGATATCGCCAAGGGCTATCCGGATGAACAAGAAAATGGGTTAGAATTTGATAATGAAGCCCTCAAAGCCCTAACAAAAGAGATGCGTCCGCTGGCAAGCCAATTGGCGGAAGGGGCTAACTTGTCTGTTCATCGATCCTTCTATGATGAAAACAACCAACGGATTGACACTGCTGTGAAAGAAGTGCAAAATCTTATCCCGCCAATCCGTAAGCACACTTATGCCCCTGACATTGAACCGTCCAATCTTATAAGTGAAGAGGATGTCTTTCAAGCTTTAACCCGGATTGACTGGACCACCATTGACTTCCAGCCACTGGGTAGGGAGGAGGAGGTTGAAATGATGCCAGAAGATTCATCAACCTCACGTCAACCCGGCGATGAGTCTTAATCCAGCGACCGGGTTGATTTTCACAGATTGTGTTCTGTGTAAAGAACAATCACTTATTTTGGGCCTTAAAGCGCCTTGTAATAGGCTAGTTGGCATACTTTGATCTGCTGCCATTGTGCACTAATATATAACATTTTTTGATCCGCCATGATATTTGTAGTGCTGGCTTATATATCTTCATAATATTATGCAATCCTTGTGTCAGCATAAAAAAGATCTGTCCGGGCGGTTTACCGCCGGACGGGTCATAATGCCCAATACAAAACCTGGTAGATAACCAAGGCTGCAAAAATAGCAAAAATAGATCATACCTGTGATATGAAATTATGCTGCTGGTTTACCAACTTGATTGCAGTAAGGGTGAACACCCAACTCTTTTGTGTTCATAACTCCCACCATGCAGTGCTGGTGTGTATTAAGTCATACCGGGTTGTGATGAACACCGGATGATCATACTGGCGACATGTAGTCAAAGCCAGACCGGATTGAAAGATGTCGGTTCACCATTGATTATATGCCTAACAGATGAGAACTGTAAGCCACACCTGGTTAAGAAACACCGGGTTGAGATGAAGACATATAGTCTGGTCGGGTCGAGAGATGCCGATTTAGTTGAAAAGTTGATTAATAAAGATAAAACTTGTAAAAACAAAAGCAAATAAAACTTGTAGTCGAGGCTTTTCGAGGGCTGCCAGGCCCAAATTCGAGGCTTTTCGTGGGCTGCCAGGCCGCTGAGTTAAACCATTTGACAAAGCCTTTTAAGATGGGCCTCCAACTAACCAATCATCGTTTTAACTTTAACAAGTTCAGGGTCTCAATGAGAGTAACTTGTCAAACGTTCGGCGGGTCGTGCCAGGATTACCTAGATAGGAGTGGTTTACTTTATGAAGGCAGGTTAACCCGGGGTTTTAGGTGAATACACCAGGCTTCCAAGCCGTGGGTCGATACCCAGTTACAAGGGCCCTTTCAAACTCTTTGTTACTTTACACAAAGAGCCCCCAAGTAACTTTGTGAGCTATGCTCAATGGGTGCCTATGTTTGAGTTGTGCCTTTAGCAACAATACTCTCTTTGGCCCCTTGGGTGTGAACCTCCAAGCTGTATGATGGCATGATAGCCGGTTTAATAGACAAAACGGGTCATCGGTTTATAAGCAGAAGCCCCCTTGTAACCAAGAAATATTGGAAGAACAGTAGAGGCCCTGCTTGTAGCAAGGATGCCGGTTTATTATATTGAGCATAATATATACATTGTCAAAATATGTACATAGTGAGAGCCTATGGCTCAGGTGTAGTAAGGCCGTAAAAGAGCGATATTCCACGGCCGACGGGTCTCCTCCTCCGATTTGCTTGAGTCTTTGTGCTCGCGAACATTGATAAGGTAGTATGATGCGTTGTGCAGATTTTTGCTGACCACAAAGGGTCCTTCCCAAGGTGGGGATAACTTGTGCATATCAGTCTGATCCTAGATAAGCCGGAGCACTAAGTCGCCTTCTTGAAAGGTTCTTGTCCTAACCCGGCGGCTGTGATAACGCCACAGGTCTTGCTGATAAACTGCCGAACGAGCCAATGCCATGTCCCGTTTTCCATCTAATAGGTCCAGTGCTTCTTGACGTGCTTGCTCGTTGTCCGCTTCAACATAATTGGCAACCCGAGGCAAGTCATGACGAATATCACTGGGGAGTACCGCCTCTGCTCCATAAACCATGAAGAAAGGCGTATAACCTGTAGATCGGTTTGGGGGTGGTGTTGATGCTCCATAACATAGATGGTAGTTCTTCCACCCAACAACCCAGCGTCCGCTTCGAAGGGACCATAAGCCGGGGCTTTATACCCTTTAAAATTTGCTGATTAGCTCGCTCAGCTTGACCATTAGATTGGGGGTGAGCCATAGACGCCACATCAAGCCGGATGTGCTCTCGTTGACAGAAGTCCTCCATCTCGCCTTTAGAGAGGTTTGTGCCATTATCTGTGATAATGCTGTGTGGAAAACCGAAACGGAAGATCACTTTTTTGACGAACTGAGCCGCCGTGGCTGCGTCACACTTGCTTACTGGCTCCGCTTCAACCCACTTAGTAAACTTGTCAACCGCCACCAACAGGTGGGTCTTCTTATCTTTGGATCGCTTGAAAGGCCCTACCATGTTAAGCCCCCAGGTAGCAAATGGCCACGTGATAGGAATCATCCATAGCTCCTGAGCCGGAACATGAGCTCGTCGTGAGAATTTTTGACAGCCGTCGCACCGCGTACCAAGTCTTCAGCATCAGCGTGAGCCGTCAGCCAATAGAAACCATGACGAAATGCTTTAGCCACCAAAGATTTTGAACTGGCGTGATGACCACAGTCTCCTTCGTGGATCTCGCATAAAACCTCACGGCCTTCGTCAGGAGAAACACAATGCTGAAACACCCCTGAAACACTGCAATGATGTAACTCGCCATTGACAATTGTCATGGACTTGGATCGCCGGACTAACTGCCTGGCCAAAATTTCATCTTCTGGTAACTCGCCTCGGTTCAAATATGCCAAGTATGGAACCGTCCAATCCGTAATGATATGTAAAGCGGCCACCAACTATGCCTCCGGAACAGGAATGGCGAGGTCCTCCTCTGTAGGTAGCTAAACCGACGGGTTGTGCAAGACATCCAAAAAGGTATTTGGTGGCACCGGTTTACACTGAGATCCTAGCCGGCTTAAAGCGTCAGCTGCCTCATTTTTGCACCGATCAATGTGCTCCACTTGATATCCCTTAAAGTGACCAGCAACAATATGCACCTCTCGTCGGTAAGCCGCCATGAGTGGATCCTTGGAATCCCAAGTACCTGAAACTTGCTGGGCTACCAGGTCTGACTCTCCAAAGCATTGTACACGGCTTAAGTTCATCTCCTTAGCCACTCGAAGACCATGGAGTAAAGCTTCATACTCAGGTGCATTGTTAGTACAAGGTAACATTAAGCGAAGAACATAACAAATTTTATCACCTCGAGGGGAAGTAAGGACAACTCCAGCCCCTGAGCCCTCCAATTGTCTGGACCCATCAAAGTGAATAGTCCAGTATGTGCTGTCCGGTTTGTCCTCCGGTATCTGCAACTCTGTCCAATGATTGATGAAATCCACAAGGGCCTGGGATTTGATTGCTGTTCGAGGCATATACTTCAAACCATGTGGTCCAAGCTCAATAGCCCACTTAGCAACACGGCCAGTTGCTTCCCTGTTCTGGATTATATCCCCCAAAGGAACAGAACTGACCACTGTGATGGGATGACCTTGAAAGTACTCTTTAAGCTTCCGACTTGCCATAAAAACCCCATACACCAGCTTCTGCCAATGCGGATATCTTTGCTTTGACTCAATGAGCACTTCGCTGATATAATAAATTGGCCTTTGAACCGGGTATTCCTTCCCAGCCTCCTTGCGCTCTACCACAATGGTGACACTGACAGCCCGGGCATTAGAAGCCACATACAAAAGCAGTGGCTCCTTATTAACTAGAGCGTCAAGAACCGGCGGTTCAGCCAACTGCTTCTTCAAGTCTTCAAACGCCGCATCAGCAGCATCGCTCCAGACAAAACTGTCTGTCTTCTTCAACATCTGGTACAGAGGGATCGCCTTTTCTCCCAACCTGCTGATAAACCGGCTCAAAGCCACAATACGACCCGCCAAACGTTGAACATCATTGATACATGCTGGTTTAGCCAGAGATGTGATAGCCTTGATCTTTTTCGGATTAGCCTCAATGCCCCGATTGGACACCAAAAAACCCAGGAGCTTGCCAGCCGGCACACCAAAAATACACTTAGCCAGATTGAGCATCATTTTATAAACTCTCAGATTATCAAAGGTTTCTTGCAAATCAGATATGAGCGTCTTTGCCTTCCTGGACTTGACCACAATATCATCCACATAGGCATGAACGTTGCGCCCAATCCGAGTATAAAGACAATTCTGCACACAATGTTGATAAGTTGCCTGGGCACTCTTGAGCCCAAAGGGCATATATACATAACAGAAGGCTCCAAAGGGAGTGATGAAAGCTGTCTTCTCCTGCTCCTCAACTGCCATCTTGATCTGATGATAACCAGAATAAGCATCCAAGAAACTCAAATGCTCACAACCCGCCGTAGCATCAATGATTTGATCAATACGAGGGAGGGCAAAGGGATCAGCTGGGCAAGCCTTGTTCAGATCTGTGTAATCCACACACATATGCCATGTGCCATTTTTCTTAAGTACCAGCACCGAATTAGCCAACCACTCTGGGTGAAACACTTCCATGATAAACCCTGCTGCCAGTAGCCGGGCTACCTCTTCCCCAATGGCCTTACGCCGCTCCTCATTAAAGCGGTAGAGAAACTGTTTGACCAGTTTGAACTTCGGATCAATATTAAGAGTGTGCTCAGCGAGTACCCATGGTACACCTGGCATGTCAGAAGGTTTCCATGCAAAGATGTCCCGGTTCTCATGGATGAACTCGATGAGCGCGCTTTCCTATTTGGGATCCAAGTTGACGCTGATGCTGAACTGCTTGGATGAGTCGTCAGGAACAAAATCAACCAATTTAGTCTCATCAGCCGATTTAAACTTCAAAGCCGGATCATGTTCTGTAGTGGGCTTCTTTACAGAGGTCATGTCTGCCGGATCAACATTGTCCTTATAAAACTTCAACTCTTCTGTTGCACAAACCGATTCAGCAGAGGCCGCATCACCTTCCTCACACTCCAGAGCGATCTTACGGCTACCATGAACCATGATGGTTCCTTTGTGACCCAGCATCTTGAGCTGCAGATAAACATAACATGGCCTTGCCATGAATTTGGCATAAACCGGTTGTCCAAATAAAGCATGGTACGGACTTCTGATCTTGACCACTTCAAAGGTTAGCTTCTCGGACCTTGAATCATGATCATCTCCAAAAACCACCTCCAGAGCTATCTTACCAACTGGGTAAGCCGATTTACCAAGCACCATTCCGTGAAAAACGGTGTTTGACGGTCTAAGATTCTTATCTGTCAACCCCATACGCCGGAAGGTTTCATAGTACAAGATATTGATACTGCTCCCTCCGTCCATGAGTACCTTGGTGAACTTATAACCTCCCACCTGCGGTGCAACCACCAAAGCTAGGTGACCCGGATTGTCAACCCGGGGCGGATGATCCTCCCTGCTCCAGACAATAGGTTGCTCAGACCAACGTAGATAACGGGGCACTGCCGGTTCAACGGAATTTACTGCCCTCTTATGGAGTTTCTGATCGCGCTTGCACAAGCTAGAAGTGAAGACATGATACTGTCCACCGTTTAACTGCTTTGGGTTGCTCTGATAACCCGACTGCTGTTGATTCCCTTGATTACCTTGTTGATGGTTACCACCTTTGTTATTCTGATTGCCCTGATTATTCTGAAATCCTGAGTTTGAACCGCCACCACCGTAACCCAGCCCATGAAATCCTGGACCGGAACCACCAGATGGACCCTGATCGTACCGGAAAAGATCAGAGTTTTTGAATTCCCTCATGATGTGGCAATCCTTCCAAAGGTGTGTGGACGGAACCTCCTTTGTCCCATGCTTTGGGCAGGGCTGGTTTAACAGGCGTTCCAGATTCATTCCTCCACCGGCTGGGGTGGTTTACCCTTACGGCGCTGCATATTACCCTGCATACTGGTGTTAGCCACAAAATCGGAATTGTCCTCTTTATGGTTACCATTGTTTCCGTGGCCCGCCTGGTTATGCTGTCCCTTTGAACCGACATTCTTCTTTCCCTTCTCCTGCTTCTCTTCATAAGAATCAGGGTCCTTGGTATTATCAGAATCAACATACTTAACCAGAGCCGCCATGAGTGTTCCCATACCATTGCAGTGATGCTTGAGTCGTCCCAACTTCATTTTTAGTGACTTAAACTGGCAATTGCCCTCCAATGTCACAATTGCTGTATCCGGATTGATGCGGCCTGATGAATGCAAAATTTCTGAAACCCGGCGCACCCAATGGGTTGTTGATTCATTCTCTCCTTGGACACAAGCTGCCAGATCTACAATGGACATAGGTTGCTTGCATGTATCTTTGAAGTTTGCTATGAACTTGGCCTTCAACTCATCCCATGAATTGATCGAGTTAGCAGGCATGCTCTTCATCCAGGTACGAGCCGTTCCTTCTAGCATCATGGTGAAGTATTTTGCACACGCCGCTTCATCCACATCTAGCATCTCCATTGCCATCTCATAACTTTTGACCCACGCCTCGGGGGGCTGATCAACGGTATAGTTAGGCACCTTGTGTGGTCCTTTGAAATCTTTGGGCAACCACACATTACGGAGAGCCGGGATGAGCCACGGCACTCCCCAGGAGCTGAAGGCAAGCCCGGTCCCTCTTTCTACTGACGCCACTAGCTGAACTGGGACAGGTTGACGATGACCCGCATGTTGTGCTGCTAATGCGGCCTCCCTTCATGCTCTGCCATTATCCACCACATCTTGAGCATTCAAACCACCGTTCACCGGATTAGGCCCTCGAGGGGCATCACGACGCCGCACACTGCTTGACACGGCCGGTTCGTCTATGTGCCTGCTATAACTCTTGCTCGGACGAGGGGTTGAATGTATTCTGTCTTGGCTGTAGGAATAGGCCTGTTGCTGTACAACAACGGTTTGAAGAAGATCCCTGGCTCGCCGAGTCTCAGTTGCTGCTAATGAATCACCCTCCATCGGAATAGCTGATGCTGCCGCGATCATATTATCCAAAGGGCTAGAAAAGTGACTAGGTGGTGTTGCTACATATTGCGGCAGGTTGTCCGTCCGTCGAGGCGGGTCCATCGCCCGTGGCTGATCCGGAGCCGCCCCAGGTGCCTCGGTCCGGTTTACTCCTGCCGGACTGCTAGGCCCAGCTCCTGGTGTACTAAAGAGATTCAGACCCTCGTAAATTTGCGGCAGTCGAGACCGGTACTTCCTTCTCATAACTTCGTTTGACGCATTCTGATCCAACATAAGCCGGTAATTCTGTGCCTGGATCTGTTGCGATTGGGCATCTAAAGCGGCCCGCTCTTCATCCATCATGGCCTCCTCAACTGCCAAGTCCGATTTGGCCTGGGCTATATGATCCTTTAGCTTCACAACATCTGCATTATGCTGAACTTGAGTCTCCGGAGTAATTGCTGTAGTCAACAATGCCGTCAAGGCGTCCAGTAAACCGGCGAGAACTTGAGCCAGCCGGCGCGCTGGGCCTCCTGCCGCGGCCGCCGATCCGGAGACCATTGCTGCAGTAGATGAAGACTGCGTGGTGGGATGTGTACTGATACGTCCATTTTGCATCATGCTTTTATATCGATATTTATTGCATTATGGACTGTTATTTCACGTTATGTCACAATACTTATGGCTATTGTCTCTTATTTTACAAGGTTTACATGAAGAGGGAGAATGCCGGCAGCTGGAATTCTGGGCTGGAAAAGGAGCAAATATTGGAGACCTATTCTGTGCAACTCCAAAAGTCCTGAAACTCCACGAAATGTCTTAAAATAAATAAAGAAAAATCATCGCCAAAGATGAAGGCCAGGGGGCCCACACCCTGCTCACGAGGGTGGGGGGCGCGCCCCCCTACCTCGTGGGCCCCCTGGTCGCTCTCTAACGTCCATCTTCTCCTATATGAAGTCTCTCGACGAGAAAAAAAAATTATAAGCAACCTTTCGGGACGAGACTCCGCCGCCACGAGGCGGAACCTTGGCGGAACCAATCTAGGGCTCTGGCAGAGCTGTTCTGCCGGGGACACTTCCCTCCGGGAGGGGGAAATCATTGCCATCATCATCACCAACGCTCCTCTCATCGCGAGAGGGCAATCTCCATCAACATCTTCACCAGCACCATCTCATCTCCAAACCCTAGTTCATCTCTTGTATCCAATTCTTGTCTCCAAGTCCGGGATTGGTGCTAGTAGGTTGCTAGTAGTGTTGATTACTCCTTGTAGTTGATGCTAGTTGGTTTATTTGGTGGAAGATCATATGTTCAGATCCTTTATGCATATTATTACCCCTCTGATTATGAACATGAATATGCTTTGTGAGTAGTTACGTTTGTTCCTGAGGACACGGGAGAAGTCTTGCTATTAGTAGTCATGTGAATTTGGTATTGGTTCGATATTTTGATGAGATGTATGTTGTCTAGCCTCTAGTGGTGTTATGTGAATGTCAACTACATAACACTTCACCATTATTTGGGCCCAGAGGAAGGCATTGGGAAGTAATAAGTAGATGATGGGTTGCTAGAGTGACAGAAGCTTAAACCCTAGTTTATGCGTTGCTTCATAAGGGGCTGATTTGGATCCATATGTTTCATGCTATGGTTAGGTCTACCTTAATACTTTTGTTGTAGTTGCGGATGCTTGCAATAGAGGTTAATCATAAGTGGGATGTTTGTTCAAGTAAGAAAATCACCCAAGCACCGGTCCACCCACATATCAAATTATCAAAGTACCGAACGCAAATCATATGAGCGTGATGAAAACTAGCTTGACGATATTCCCATGTGTCCTCGGGAGCGCTTTTCCTATTATAAGAGTTTGTTCCGGCTTGTCCTTTGCTACAAAAAGGATTGGGCCACCTTGCTGCACCTTATTTACTTTTGTTATTTGTTGCTCGTTACAATTTACCTTATCACAAAACTATCTGTTACCACTTATTTCAGTACTTGCAGAGAGTACCTTGCTGAAAACCGCTTATCATTTCCTTCTGCTCCTCGTTGGGTTCGACACTCTTACTTATCGAAAGGACTACAATAGATCCCATATACTTGTGGGTCATCATGTACCAGCCATGAAGATCGCAACCCGGTTTGGTGGTTCATTGCGACCCGGAATACTGTCACCATCGGAATATCCCTCAATCCGGCCATCTTGCAGTTGGTATAATGACTCAGTTTCGCGAGTGGACGATTCACCATCTGAGTAGATGGCTGTCTCACCGTCGGATATCGGTTCAGATTCTGCACCATGGATGAATCCCACGAACGCACGCTTCACGGCGGGCTGAACCCTGGCATGACTTGCACGCTGAGCCGTCTCGACAAGGTCGGTGGAGATGTCCGGCTCAGGGCCCGGTTCACCGATCTTGCTAATGAAAACGTGAATTCTGCCAAAGGGGACCCGGTACCCGTACTCGATTGAGCCGGCCTCGGAGCCCCATCCTGCATCGTCGATGTAGAGCTTGCCGCGACGACTCTTGGTCATCCGGCCAACTATGTACCCCTTGAGTCCTTCAAAGCTGCCCTTCAAG
Organism: Triticum dicoccoides; assembly: GCF_002162155.2. Lineage (NCBI taxonomy): Eukaryota > Viridiplantae > Streptophyta > Magnoliopsida > Poales > Poaceae > Triticum > Triticum dicoccoides. The sequence continues at coordinate 702,080,205 of NC_041391.1, read as the reverse complement.
AACTCGAAACCATCGTGCGATAGCCCCACGGTGGGCGCCAACTGTCGTGGAAATATCACGTCAGATGTCCTAGCAGAAGGACTTAGTCGTGGAGCCATCGCAACAATATTAGCCTGAAGGGGTTAAACCGGACAAGGGACACAAGAGTTTTATACTAGTTCGGCCCCTTACGATGAAGGTAAAGCCTACGTCTAGTTGTGATGGGATTATTGGGGTTTTGATGACCAGGGAGCAAATACGCTTTGCCTGGGTCTCGAGTTGTTGTTTCTTGTCCCTTAACCGCCGCCGGGTCGTCCCTTTATATACACAGGGTGACGCCCGGCCGGTTTACAGAGTCCCGAGGCCGGCTCATATAAGTGTCCGGCTCAGTCTCTCCCTTTCCCTAACTTACAATACTAGTTATACAACCATGGCAGTTTACCACTATGGGCCCTAATCCGCCTCTGGGCTCCGGGCCTCTAAGCCTTATCGGTAAAGTGCCATCTTCTTTGTCTTCATGGGCTTCAGTATAGTTGAGCGTGAACCAGCCCCTCCTGGGCGGTTTACACTCAGTAGTTATATCCTCAACAATTATGGAAGTGATAAAATAGTTCGTTGTAAAAGGTTACATCGGTGCAAGCTTTTACACCAATCCAGATGACTCTAATTCTCAATCTGGATACATATTGAATGTGGGAGCAATTAGCTAGAGTAGCTCCGTGCAGAGCATTATAGACATAGAATATTTGCAAAATACATACGGCTCTGAATGTGTCAGACCCGTGACTAAACTTCTCTCACAAGCAAAACATGATCATACCTTAGTACTCTTTGGGTGTTAATCACATAAACGATGTGAACTAGACTATTGACTCTAGTAAACCCTTTGGGTGTTGATCACATGATGATGTGAACTATGGGTATTAATCACATACAGATGTGAATATTGGTGTTAAATCACATGGCGATGTGAACTAGATTATTAACTTAGTGCAAGTGGGAGACTGAAGGAAATATGCCCTAGAGGCAATAATAAAGTTATTATTTATTTCCTTATTTCATGATAAATGTTTATTATTCATGCTAGAATTGTATTAACCAGAAACATAATACATGTGTGAATACATAGACAAACATAGTGTCACTAGTATGCCTCTACTTGACTAGATCGTTAATCAAAGATGGTTAAGTTTCCAAACCATAGACATGAGTTGTGTAGCGACCAGACCTCAAACAGTCTGATCTATGTGCATCAGTGCCATCCCTGGATCGGTAATGCTGACACACACAGTACTTGAAGGATTTATAGCAGTGTAGCAATCACACACTTATTACATCGAATGTCTCAATAGAGAACTTATTACAATAAATATGGCTTAAGGCCATCTAATAACGATAACAACGGAAGGCTTGGAAGATAAAGCGAGTCCATCAACTCCAACGGCATCACTGAGTATAAGATCACGACCTAAGGCACCTTACTCGTCGTCTGAAAAGTCTGCAACATGAACGTTGCAACCCGAAATGGGTCAGCACATGGAATGTGCTGGCAATGTAACACATGGAGAGTAATGAACAAAATAATGCTATACTACATGCATATATGGCTGGTGGAAAGCTCTATGGTTACAGTTTTGCAAAAAGCTACATTTTCCCTACAACAAAGGAATAAATTTTACTTAACTATCATGGTGGTAGTTAAACATTGAGAAGGTTCACCCAACTCAATCCCAATTAAGCATCATCATTAAAACCCAACAAATTAAATTAAAGTAACATGATGAGATTCACATGATAATCCAAGTACTAGATACTCAAAACGTCCATAACCGGGGACACGACTAACCATGATTAGTTTATACACTCTGTAGAGGTTTGCGCACTTTTCCCCGCAAGACTCGATCTCCTCCGTTGGAATTCTCACACTACATGGTGTTTGAGAAACGGATGACCGAGACATAGTCTTTCAGAAGCGTTTGCACCTTACGATGGGTAGACAGTTACACCTACTTTCCCCTACATCTGCTAGTCTACCACTATAAGAGTTCACACGACTTAATCAACTATGCTAGAGCCCATAGTAGCTTGCGGCTGCACACGAAAGTTTCTAGCATGAATAATCTCATGATCCCTTTGAGCCTGGGTGGCGGTCCATAAAGAAAAACAGGCAATCACTAGAATCCCAGGTGCCTCAATCCACCCAGATGTGTATTAAAGTTGCCACCTTAAGTAAACCATTAATTAACAATCTCACATATGTCATGGATACACTCACCCAATCCATGTCTACTAGCATAGCATAGCAATATAAGCAAACATAGAAGTAACTCCCAAAGGTTTGAAAGTAAACAGGATATAGGTACTACCTCATCTACTTCCCAAAAACCCTCATATTAATCAGATCCTAATCATGCAATTGTTTGAGGATTGATCTAATGCAATAAAACTGGGTAGTAAAGAGGTATGATCAAAGTGTTACTTGCCTTGCTGATGATCCGTGAAACCTAGAGACTCGAAGTAGCAAGCGGCGCACTCCGGGTATTCTATCACAAACAAACAAGCATACAATAAGCACTCATCTAATGCACAAGTAAAACTCAAATAAAAGATCTAACCAGAAAGTTCAACTTAAGAACTCCGGTTTGCAAAAAGAATCAAAACAAACGAAGCAACGAAACTCAAACGGCGAAAGAAACAAGCTTCGTTTTACTAATCTGGACCTAAGTAAAATTTTACAGTAGGAAAAACTTGTTTGAGTTGGTTAATCAGAAAGAGGGTTTCGAGATGAAACTCTATGCGCTTGAATCGCCTGATTTCGATAAACGAGCGAAAAGTTATACTAGAACGAAAATCGAATCAGAAATCGCGATCAGAAATAATCGCAGAAAATCCGAGAAAAGAAAAATGGACGAACAGGCTAACGAACGAACGTTCGCTGTCTGCAGCTAAACGATGAAAACCATTCGTTAAAACGAACGTACGGACGAACATCCGCTAAATAAACTAAACCGGAAAAAAATAAAAAACCGGAACTAGGGTTTAAATAAAAAACCGGTCGGTTTTTACCTAAACCGAAAAAACTGGCGGCTCCGGCGAGGTGAGGCGGCGACTCTGGTGAGGCGAGGCGGGCCGTTGCGGGGCGGCGGCGGCGGCGGGCTGGCGGCGGCGCTGCTGCTGCGGCTCGGGTGGCGATTTAGGGCGGCGACGGTGGCTATTTAAGAGGGCGAGGGGGCGGGGTCGGCTTGGGGGAGGGGCAACCCGAGGCAGCGGCGGTCTCCCGGACTCCGGCAGAGTCCGGTGCGGGAACGGGAGGGACGGCGGCGCAGGCCGGGCCTTCGGCCCGGTCGGTTCGAACTGTTTTTTTAATAAATAAATTCGGCCAAACTTAAATAAATCCTAGAAAATAAAATAAAATTCTAAAAATGCCAAAACACATTTTCACCGTCTAAATAAAATATTTAGAACGAGATGAACATTTTCTTGGCCCTAAAATGCAGTTTTGAAAAACGTGCAATTTTCCTAAATTCATATAAAATAGCGATAAACTCCGAAATAAAATCTTATTTGATTTTAATATTAAATCCTCAATATTTCTTTATTTCGGGAAAGTCGTTTTATTCCCTCTCTCGTATTTTTATAATAGAAATAATTGAAGATAAAATAATTAAAATCAAATGATCCTAATATCAAAATTTGAGAAAACTCAAATATGAAAATAATGAAATCTCCAACTCTCTCCGTGGGTCCTTGAGTTGCGTGAAATTTCTAGGATCAAGCCAAAATGCAATAAAATATGATATGCAATGATGATCTTATGTATATCATTCCAAATTGAAAATTTAGGATGTGACAAACCTACCCCCCTTAAGATGAATCTCGCCCTCGAGATTCGTGTTGGCTAGAAAATAGGTGAGGGTGGTCCTTGAGTAGATCTTCCTCTCGCTCCCAGGTGGCTTCATCCTCGGTGTGGTGGTTCCACTGAACTTTGCAAAACTTGATAACCTTGCTGCGCGTGACCTGGCTGGCATATTCGAGAATCTTGACGGGTTTCTCCTCGTAGGTCAAATCACTATCCAACTGAATCGCTTCCAGCGACACTGTATCTCTCAGCGGTATATCAGCCATCTCTGCGTGGCACTTCTTCAACCGGGAAACATGGAACACATCATGAACTCCTGACAATCCTTCGGGCAATTCCAACTTGTAAGCAACCTCTCCCATACGCTCCAAAACTTTGTATGGTCCCACAAAACGTGGTGCTAACTTTTCCTTAACTCCAAAACGCTTAACTCCTCGAAGTGGGGATACACGAAGATAAACTCTGTCTCCGACTTCGTAGACTGTCTCCTTGCATTTTGAATCTGCATAACTCTTCTGCCTGGACTGGGCTACCTTGAGCCTATCGTGAATCAACTTCACCTTCTGTTCAGACTCCTTAATCAAATCTGGTCCAAACAACTGACGGTCTCCTACTTCATCCCACAACAATGGCGTCCTGCACCTCCTTCCGTACAAGGCTTCAAAAGGGGCCATCTTCAAACTAGATTGATAACTGTTGTTGTAGGAGAACTCTGCATATGGTAAATTGTCGTCCCAACTAGATCCATAATCTAGCGCACAAGCTCTTAGCATGTCTTCCAGAATCTGATTGACTCTCTCGGTGTGTCCATCTATCTACGGATGAAAGACCATGCTGAACTCTAGCCTGGTACCCAAAGTTTTGTGCAACTGATTCTAGAACTTTGAGGTAAACTGGGTTCCTCTATATGATACAATGCTCCTCGGAACTCCATGCAGACATACGATCCTGGTCATGTATATCTTTGCCAACTTAGCACTGGTGTAAGTGGTCTTCACTGGGATGAAATGAGCTACCTTCATCAAACGACCTAGTTTATCCCACTACAACCCATATTGAGTCATAGCCTGAACGAGTCCTGCGCAATCCCATGATAAAATCCATGCCTAGTTTATCCCACTTCCATTCGGGTATCGACAATGGCTGTAACAATACTGCTGGCTTCTGATGCTCTACCTTCACTCTCTGACATACATCACATACTGCTACATACTCTGCAATATCCTTCTTCATTCCGGTCAACCAGAAAGTGTCCTTCAAATCCCAAATACATCTTGGTATTTCCTGGGTGTATCGAATATGGCGAGTCATGGGCCTCTTGCAGAATCAACTTCCTGATCTCTGGGTCATTAGGCACATAAACACGGTCCTCAAACCATAAGGTATCGTGCTCATCCTCACGAAAACATTTAGCTTTTCCTTTGCTCATCTTCTCCTTTATCTCGGCAATCTCCTTGTCAGTCTTCTGAGCTTCTCTGATCTTATCCATCAAAGTAGACTGAATCTCCAATGCTGCTACATAGCCTCTCGGAACTATCTCCAAACATAGCTCACGAAGATCCTCGTCTAACTCCTTTGGTAACTCCCCGGTCATGAGTGTGTTGACATGGCTCTTGTGGCTCAATGCATCGGCTACTACGCTAGCCTTTCCGGGGTGATAATGCAATCTCATATCATAATCCTTGATGAGCTCCAACCATCTCCTTTGCCTGAGATTCAACTCCTTCTGCGTGAAGATGTACTTCAAACTCTTGTGATCCGTATACACCTCACAATGGTTTTCGATGAGAAAATGTCTCCATGTCTTCAATGCATGCACTACGGCTGCTAACTCCAAATCATGGGTAGCATAATTTAACTCATGGGGCTTGAGCTGTCGTGAGGCATATGAAACAACTCTTCCCTCCTGCATAAGCACTGTTCTAAGTCCTTGAAGAGAAGCGTTTCAATATACTTCATAATCCTTGCGCTGATCAGGCAGAGTCAACACTGGTGAGGTAACCAAACGTTTCTTCAACTCCTGGAAACTGGCCTCACATTCCTCAGTCCATTTGAACTTGGTGTCCTTCTTCAACAACTCCGTCGTGGGCTTTGCAATCTTCGAGAAATTCTCAATGAACCTCAGGTAGTATCCCGCGAGTCCAAGAAAACTCCGGATTTCTCCAACTAACGTGGGGGCTTCACAGTTTTTAACGGTGACAACTTTGGTGGGGGTCTACTGCTATTCCTTCTCCGGATATAACATGTCCGATAAATCCAACTTCCTTCAACCAAAACTCACATTTGCTGAACTTGGCATATAACTGACGTTCTCTGAGTTTCTCAAGTACCAAACGCAAATTCTCCTGATGCTCCTCTTCATTCTTTGAGTAGACCAAAATATCATCAATGAACACCACGACGAACTTATCCAGAAACTCCATAAACACCTTGTTCATCATGTTCATGAAATAGGCAGGTGCGTTAGTCAGACCAAATGACATAACGGTATACTCGTACAGCCCGTACCTGGTGGTAAAAGCCATCTTAGGTATATCCTACTCTTGAATCTTCAACTGATGGTATCCTGATCGCAAATCGATCTTGGAAAATACTTTAGCTCCTTCCAATCGGTCAAACAAGTCATTCATCATCGGCAGTGGGTACTTGTTCTTGATTGTCACTTCATTCGATCCTCGATAATCAACAACCATCCTTAACGATCCATCCTTCTTCTCCACTAGAAGCACTGGCGATCCCCAATGTGAAGAACTTGGTCCAATATAGCCTTTATGCAATAGCTCCTTAATCTGCTTCTTAGTTTCCTCCAATTCTTTTGCGGGCATCCTATACTGTCTCTTAGATATCAGCCCTGTGCCTGGCAAAAGCTCAATCAAAAACTCAATGTCTCTATCCGGTGGCATGCATGGCAATTCCTCTAGAAATACGTCTAGAAAATCATTCACCACTGGTACTTCCTCCTGTACAACTCCTGATAAGGAATTTACTTGAGTCCTCTTTGGCTCATGCCGTGATACATATTTAATCCTTCTTCCTTCTGGCGTGGTAAGCAAAATCTACTTACTGGCGCAATCGATGTTTCCTCCATACATCGATAGCCAATCCATACCTAGAATCACATACAAACCTTGCGATTCCAAAATGATTAAATCCGAGGGGAAAACATGCCTACCTATCCTCAATGCCACTTGAAAATATACTCGACTGGCCATATACTCTGCTCCTGGTGAGCTTACTAACAGAGGTGTTCTAAGAACCTTGGTGGGCAGTTTATACTTATCCACAAATCCCCTTGATATGTACGAATGCGATGCACGAGTATCAAAAAGAACGATTGCAGTAAATGACTTAACCAAAAACTTACCTATTACTGCATCTGGCTGGGCTTCAACCTCCTCCATGTTAACGTGGTTCACCTGTCCCCTATTGAATGGGTTCGGCTTCGTCCTAGAGCTTCCATTGCCATTTCCATTCTTAGCTTCAGGACATTCATTGGCATAATGTCCAGTCTTCTAACACTTGTAGCAAGTGACTTGGCTCAGATTCCTCTTGGCTAGGGTCGATGGGTTGGTACGGTTCTGTCCGTTGCTTCCTACATTCCCATTACCATTCTTGGGGCCACTATGGTTGTGCGAGCTCCCTCCTCCATGGGTATGTTGAAAAGGTCCTCTCGAATTCGGGGTAAAATGGGGCTTCTGCTGAGCTCCAGAATTGTACTTCTCTTGTCCATACTTCCTCTTGCGGTTGTCAATCTACTGCTGCTTCCCTTCAATCACAGGAGCTCTATCTACCAACTGCTGGTAGTTGTTAAAGGTTGCTACCATCAACTGCATGCTCAGCTCATCATTCAGTCCTTCCAGAAACTTCTCCTGCTTAGCTGCATCTGTAGCAACGTCATCTGGGGCATAACATGCTAGCTTACTAAAGTCATCCACATACTGGCCAACTGTACGTCCTCCTTGGCGCAAGTTGCGAAACTCACACTTCTTCATGGCCATAGCTCCTGCTGAAACATGAGCAGTACGGAAAGCCTACTGAAACTGATCCCATGTGACAGTGTCGATAGGATACGTGGCTGTGAAATTCTCCCACCATGATGCTGCGGGTCCATCAAGCTAATGTGCGGCAAAACACACCTTCTCCGCATCTGTGCATCCTGCAGTGGTCAACTCCCTTCCCATCTTACGGAGCCAATCATCTACAACTATCGGCTCGGTGCTACTGGAGAACACCGGTGGATTCAGCCTCAAGAAACGGGCTAAGTGATCAACAAGTGGTGGTGGTGGTGGGTTATTGTTGTTGTTGTTGTTGTTGTTGTTGTTGTTGTTGTTGTTGTTGTTGTTGTTGTTGTTGTTGTTGTTGTTGTTGTTGTTGTTGTTGTTGTTGTTGTTGTTGTTGTTGTTGTTGTTGTTGTTGTTGTTGTTGTTGTTGTTGTTGTTGTTGTTGTTGTTGTTGTTGTTGTTGTTGTTGTTGTTGTTGTTGTTGTTGTTGTTGTTGTTGTTGTTGTTGTTGTTGTTGTTGTTGTTGTTGTTGTTGTTGTTGTTGTTGTT
>NC_041391.1:702068467-702070106 GCF_002162155.2 Triticum dicoccoides | reverse complement strand
TGCTGTTGGTGGTGTTGTTGGTGCTGTTGTTGTTGGTGCTGTTGTTGGTGTTGTTGTTGTTGTTGTTGTTGTTGTTGTTGTTGTTGTTGTTGTTGTTGTTGTTGTTGTTGTTGTTGTTGTTGTTGTTGTTGTTGTTGTTGTTGTTGTTGTTGTTGTTGTTGTTGTTGTTGTTCCCCTGATTCTGATTCTAGACTAGCATCTGCATCAATGCATTCTGTTGCCGGATCAACTGAGTGAGCTCCGGTGGGAAAGCAAATCCATTGTCACGTCTCAGAGGCATCTGAAGGGTTTTAGAATAGATGAGAATATAGAATAGAATGAGTTCTAGAGAAAAAACACTACCCATATGCACATGAGACAAATGCAATCAATATCACTTTAATCAATTCAAATAAGTGCATACAATGGTCTAGCTATCATTACAAAAGTGCTCGGACTATACTATATACATGGGAGAATACTACTACTGTTATGGTGGTCGAATAGAAAAATTGATCGGTCGAGGACTCCATGATATCTACTCCAGCTTCATCAACAAAATCATCATCGCTATCATCTGGGTCCGAGTCTATGTCGTCAATGATGATATAGTTCTCCGGGCAAGTACAATCATTGTCTTCTCCTCCAGTCGCGGGAAATCCCATGAATACTTTTAGCTTCTTCTTCAGATCATCATTCTTCTCCACGAGTGTCGTCATTTCCTCGTCATATCCATCGCGTGTAGACTTGAGTTCTTCCTCCAGCTCCGTGATCCTGGTCATTGCCTTCTTCAGATCTATCATGCCTGCGCACATCTGGTTCTCCTGGCGACGAATGTGCTGGTTTAGCACCTAGATGAAAGCTGCAATTGGTCTATCCTTCCTGGTGCTGATCATCTCCTATTGCTCATCTCGGCGCCCACAAATCTGGTAGATAGTATCCTTAAGATCCTTGTGGTAAGCTTCTCCAATGCGTCCCATGGTGATGTGGGCTGCCATGCTCTTTCCTAGACTCCAGGTTGGTGCATCAAAGGAAAACTCTATGGGCTTAGTGACGGGCATGAACGTCCTTCCTGGAACTTGAACTTGAATCATCCAGCGCTCCTCTTCAGGTAAAGTGGCGATGTAGGTCCCAGTGAAGCTTGGTACTCCGATGTTCAGGTATCTAGTGACTTCCTTCAAGTGGCGTTGAAAAGGTGTATCTTCATCGGGTTGCGTGAACTTATTCCTTGCATCCGCCATCCTAAAAGAGTAGAAAAGATGAGGGGTCAGAAATGAGAAGAGAGTTGTGATCTAGGGCTTTAGCTTAGTGGTCGTGTCCTACAGTCAGCGTGTGCTCTGATACCGATAAACGAGCGAAAAGTTATACTAGAACGAAATTCGGATCAGAAATCGCGATCAGAAATAATCGCAGAAAACCCGAGAAAAGAAAAACGGATGAACAGGCGAACGAACGAACGTTCGCTGTCTGCGGCTAAACGACGAGAACCGTTCGTTAAAACGAACGTACGGACGAATGTCCGCTAAATAAACTAAACCGAAAAAAATAAAAAAACCGGATCTAGGGTTTAAATAAAAAACGGTCGGTTTTTAACTAAACCGAAAAAAACCTGCGGATCCGGTGAGGTGAGGCAGCGGCTCCAGCGAGGCGAGGCGGGGCA
>NC_041391.1:702034234-702068138 GCF_002162155.2 Triticum dicoccoides | reverse complement strand
GTCGGCGGGCTGCGGCGGCTGCAGAGTGCGGCGGCGGTGGCGCGGGCTGGCGGCGGCGCTGCTGCTGCGGCTCGGGTGGCGATTGAGGGCGGCGGTGGCGGCAATTTAAGAGGGGGAGGGGGCGGGGTCAGCTTGGGTGAGGGGCAACCCGAGGCGGCGGCGGTCTCTCGGTCTCCGGCGGAGTCCGGTGCGGGCACGGGAGGGACGGCGACGCGGGCTGGGCCTTCGGCCCGGTCGGTCCGAACAGTTTTTTTAATAAATAAATTCCGCCGAAATTTAAATAAATCCTAAAAAATAAAATAAAATTCTAAAAATGCCAAAACAAACTTTCACCGTCTAAATAAAATATTTAGAACGAGATGAACATTTTCTTGGCCCTAAAATGCAGTTTTTAAAAACGTGCAATTTTCCTAAATTCAAATAAAATAGCGATAAACTCCGAATCTTATTTGATTTTAATATTAAATCCTCAATATTTCTTTATTTCGGGAAAGTCATTTTATTCCCTCTCTCGTATTTTTATAATAGAAATAATTGAAGATAAAATAATTAAAATCAAATGATCCTAATTTCAAAATTTGAGAAAACTCAAATATGAAAATAATGAAATCTCCAACTCTCTCCGTGGGTCCTTGAGTTGCGTGAAATTTCTAGGATCAAGCCAAAATGGAATAAAATATGGTATGCAATGATGATCTAATGTATAACATTCCAAATTGAAAATTTGGGATGTTACAAGTTGTCATTTGATTACGGGATCACATCATTAGGAGAATGATGTGATTGACTTGACCCATTCCGTTAGCTTAGCACTTGATCGTTTAGTATGTTGCTATTGCTTTCTTCATGACTTATACATGTTCCTATGACTATGAGATTATGCAACTCCCGTTTATCGGAGGAACACTTTGTGTGCTACCAAAGGTCACAACGTAACTGGGTGATTATACAAGAGCTCTACAGGTGTCTTCGAAGGTAATTGCTAAGTTGGCATATGTCGAGATTAGGATTTGTCACTCCGATTGTCGGAGAGGTATCTCTGGGCCCTCTCGGTAGTGCACATCACTATAAGCCTTGCAAGCAATGTAGCTAATGAGTTAGTCACGGAATGACGCATTACATAACAAGTAAAGAGACTTGCCGGTAACGAGATTGAACTAGGTATTGGGATATCGACGATCGAGTCTCGAGCAAGTAACATACTGATGAGAAAGGGAACAACGTATGTTGTTATGCAGTTTGACCGATAAAGATCTTCGTAGAATATGTAGAAGCCAATATGAGCATCCAGGTTCCGCTATTGGTTATTGACCGAAGATATGTCTCGGTCATGTCTACATAGTTCTTGAACCCGTAGGGTCCGCACGCTTAAAGTTTCTATGATGATTATATTATGAGTTTATGAGTTTTGATGTACCAAAGGTTGTTCGGAGTCCCGGATGTGATCACGGACATGACGAGGAGTCTCGAAATGGTCGAGACATGAAGATAGATATATTGGAAGCCTATATTTGGATGTTGGAAGTTTTTCCGGGTGAAATCGGGATTTTACCGGAGTACCGAGGGGTTACTGGAACCTCCCAGGGGCTTAATGGGCCATAGTGGGCCTTAGTGGAGAAGAGGAGAGGAGGCCAGGGCAGGGCCGCACGCCCCTCCCCCCTAGTCAGAATAGGACAAGGAGAGGGGGGCGGCGCCCCCCTTTCCTTCCTCTCTCTCCCTCCTCTTCCCCCCTTCTCCTAATCCAACAAGGAAGCACTACAAAAAAAATACACTTCCGTGATGATACGTGTTTGTCACAGTAGGTCGCGTTTTTTGTCATGCATGTACATCCATGACAAATTTATGACATAATGAAGATAGTCATACCTGTGCTGTCGTAGAAGTGTTCCATGACATTACCAAAATTATCATCACGAAAGTGTCCACTTCCATGACGATAAATCGCGCGTCACAGAAGTGCTTTCGTCAAGGGTGACCGACACATGGCATCCACCGTAACGGAATGCTATTAAGCTATCGGGTCGGGTTTTGGATCCGATAACCCGTTAACAGCCCCGACCAATGAGGATTTTCCACGTGTAAAATCATCATTGGCTGGAGGAAACACGTGTCGGCTCATTGTTGGGACAGATGTCATCCACTCATTGTACAGAAGGCGCCTATGATACGTCGACACGTGGCACGACCCAACAGAGGCCCATTCCTATGAAAAGGCCGGTCCGTTTGACTTGGTCACAAGGTGACGGGCCGGCCCATGGAAAGCCTGTTAACAGCCTGTTCGCATATAGCCCATTTACAGCCTGCTAACCCAAGGCCCGTTACTCCCTTTTCGAATTAGGCCCAGTAGCGTCATCTGGGCCATCCAATATGATTCCAGCCCGTTTTCACTTTTGGCCCATGTATGGCCCATGACGTCTTTCGGCCCAATGAGGCCCTATGTAACTCTTGTCCTATTAACAGCCCGTGGTGAAACTGGCCCGCAATGAACAGTTTATCACTTTAGACCCATTAATGGCCCGTGGTGAAACTGGCCCGTAATGAACAATGTATCACTTTATACCCATTAAGGGCCCGTTATTCAGTTCGGCCGTTTCCAGCCCATGTTATCTTTCGGCCTTCTCAGAGCCCATTTATTCTTGGGCTCATTTGCAGCATTCAGTTACTTACGGCCCGTTACTGTCATTTTCTTCTTGTGGGCCAAATTCAGCCCGTCGTTACAGTCGGCCCATTTGTGGCCCGTTAGTCTGTTGGGCCATTTTCATAGCATCACCAAATACGGCCTATTAATGGCCCGTTATGGTCAGCCCATAAAACGTACGATTTCCATTATAGGCCCGTCTACGGCCCATTAAAGGCCAGTACAAGACCCATAAATGAGTCGGTGGCCCATGGATCCTACGTGACGTACAAGGCCCATGGATCCTGCGAGACGTAGAAGGCCCATGGACACTGCGAGACGTAGAAGGCCCATGGACACCGCGAGACGTAAAAGGCCCATGGATCCTGCGAGACGTAGAAGGCCCATGGATCCTAGGAGACGTAGAAGGCCCATGGTCGGGCGAGTTGGCCCCTGTTTGAACAATATAGCATATTCAAAGAATTATCCTACTCAATACTATCACCTCTAAAAAGCATACACTATACAAGAAAGAGATCAAGGCATAGAAAGGTAGAATAATCCTACACTATACAATAAAGAAATTACAGCCGATTATACCCACTGGGCATTATGGTACGGCACAGGTGATAATAAAGCATACACAAACAACAAATTACATACACTGGGCAAATACGTCTCATACATCATGGACGCGCATCAACTTAACTCCATTTGAACTTTAATCTCTTCAGAAAATAGAATTGGCTGGATTCAGATAGCACAAATTTCAGTCTGCAAAATCTCCAATTCCTTCATGGTTACCTCGGTGTCTTGTTTCATTTTTTGACTCCTGCATCTAATACCTGCATGTCCAGTCTCAAATTGTTGATTATACGTTGACAATCATGTACACGTTGTCTTGCCACCTCTAGTTGATGTTCGAGAACATCAGCACATTCCAATTCCAATCCATAATCATTCGGTAACGGCCATGCCGCACTGCTCGCAGATTTTTCTGTTGATGTCACTTCATCCTGAAATGTTTCTGTAAGTACACATGACTAGGGAAAACATATAGTTACAATAGTGAACCGAACAAGACACTATTTTGTACTACATGGCAAAACAGGACTAACAATAATGTTACACGTCACTTTCACAAAAAAAATGTTACACGTCATGAAGCATAAGCAGGTGATATTTTAAAAATTATAAAAATATAGTCTGTGCAGCCTGCATACAGAAATACCTCTTAGCTCACCAGAGGAGCATGATGTTGGGGCCCAATCGAAACACAGACAAGTTACAAATTTAGACAACACGTTGCGTATAAGTAAGCAAGCAGGTGGCCATTTTGTACCTCAATTAAAGTCTTAGGGAGCATAATGAACAGCAGAGGGTTTCATACAAACATACTACAGCAGGCAAAACTATGCAATCATTAGCGTAGTATAAACTAGATTGTGAGCCTCATGCAATAAGAGTTGGTTAATAGACTTCAAAGCTTCAGGCACACTTCGGCAGAGTAATTAAATGGTAAGGCCTTTAATTATGTCAACTAATAGTGATACAAGTACCGAACATCAAGCATAATTATTTGGGCATCTCATTAAGTGAGGACAAATAAAGCAATTGAAAAGAGAAAATTAACTATGCCCGAAACAAACAAGGAATTGAACTGTTGAGTTGCATACAGTGACTTACCTTAGCAGGTTGAAGAGGCTCAGCGCAGCTCCTACTTCTCTTGCAAGACTCCTTCCTAACATCTTGTACTTGGAAATCCTCAATCTTATCTTCATTGCACCCCCTCTGCAAGGTCACACAAACTAGTTACTCGTCTCCTTGGAAGATAAATATGCATACTTTCCAGTCTATGAACACAAAAGGATGAGATTATAACAAAACAACACCACATAATGAAACATGCCACATCTCTTGCACTTGCACACAATGAAATGAGCATTTACTATGTCTGCACTATGTAAAAACTAGGCATACGTTCGAACTGGATCTCCAGGTACTCTTGGAGAGCCTACTGTAGTGTACAGCCAAACCTTTATGTCACCTATGAGTTAGACAAGGCGCCACTACAACAACCCTTAGTGTTTAAATCATTGACAAGCTCTGTTAGAGTGTTAGGTCAAGAACAACAAGTAATCAAAGCAAACAGTCCTAGTATGGCTGGCTGATGCAAAAAAGCAATTGAACAGATGTGTGAGCAAATCTTACATATCAAGAAAAGAAGCAAAGAAGGAGGCTTAAAGACCATCACTTGACTGACCAGATTTAAGGGGCATTTAAAGATCATGTGCAACGTATGAACTAACATAAACATTGCATATTCCAGATTCTACAATGGAATGCACATGTATTAGGTTATGCCATGTATGATGATGCCTAAATGTACAGATAGCAGGCAGGAGTGATTCATCATTGCATGCACAATCGAATTGCAGGTTAAGGGCCAGTTCGATTCCGCCTTTTCAGGGTATATTGTCAAAATAAGCCATAAAAGATGTAAAGAAGTCATTTTTGAGTTATGGGCTTGGGCTTAACTAATTTCTCTTTGGTGGGTGGTGTTTCGGGTAGAACCTCACTAAAAATTGAAGGGAAGGGGAATAGTGAAATGACTCTGTTGTCTGCCTATATTACACTCAAAATGCAACTGCTGACGCCCGTGTCACACCTGACCCTCAAGTAAAAACAAACATGCAAGCATTCATTGCCCTTCCCGCTTGCATCTCATCTCCCCTTTCCCTCTACCTCGATCCCCTGCCTGCAGCACTAGGGTTCCTCCAGCGAGCCGTCGCCACTGGTCCCATCTGGCCTGGTCCTCGAGGATGCTATGTCCAGCTAGGCTACATGGCCGACGGGTAGGGGCAAATCTCCCTGGCTGCTCCTCCCTCTGGCGCCGCCCCTCATTCTCATGGTCTCCAGCAGCTGCTCCACTATGGTTCATCCAACGCACTACTCTGGCGGGCGCTGCACAACTACGGCTGATGCCACACTGCGGCAGAAGGCACCTTGTTCCCCCTCCCCTCCTCCCAGGCCATGGCCTTGAGGTGCTATTGAAGGATGAGCTCATCCAACAAGGTGAGGATCTCCTCTGATTTTTTGCCAAATTTTCATTCTGATCCACTATACGATGAATTGCTATGAGCTGCTTCTGCTGGTGCTATATGATGCATTGCTATGAGCTGCTCCTGCTGCTGCTATATGATGAATTGCTATGAGCTGCTGCTACTATATGATGAATTGCTATGAGCTGCTGCTGCTGCTATATGATGAGTTGCTACAACTGCTCCTGCTGCTGCTATATGATGAATTTCTATGAGCTGCTCCTGCTGCTGCTATATGATGAATTGCTATGAGCTGCTCCTACTGCTGCTATATGATGAATTGCTATGAGCTGCTGCTGGTATATGATGAATTGCAGACTGCTACTGTTGTATGATGAGTTGCTATGAGCTGCTGCTGCTGCTATATGATGCTTTCAGGTGGTGCTGCTATATGATAATAACTAGCCACTTGGACCATCGAATTTCAATAAATAATTGTTCTTCATTTAAATGTGGGTCATGCGTTCTTCGTTTAAATTAGGCAATGGGATCTCTATGGAAAACATTGACCAAAGTAGATTGTGCCAAGTAGATGGTATCTTTGTATTTGCATTTTGAGTAAATAGTGATGGTCTGTTTTCCTATCATATTAATTACTGCACTGGGTTCAATTTGTGATGTTTGCAAGTCAAATTAATTTCCATATGGGCAGCAAAATGAAAAATATATATAATGCAATCTAGACTTTCCACTGATCATACCAAAGATAAGCTGAAAACGCAATGAAAAGAACTGGTTGGCGTATTACATGGAGCTTATATTATATTCACAGGTGCTTATTTTCTTAGGATAACTCGTAATAACTGTCCCTAAGAAACCTGGCTAATAGAACTGGCATACAAATAACATGTCACGATGATTGCAATGGAGGAGTGACATACCAAGTACACTGTATAGGCTCACTGCTGCCTCTCCTTTTTTTGCGATGTTCCATGAAATTGCCACATACATCTTGTACTTTTTCATTGTGTAACCCTATCTGCAAGTTGACACGGCTAATTTTAGACATCTCTACATGATACTACATTGCATATCCCTTGCGCATATTTAAACCACCAATTAACGATTGTGTGCGTACCATAAACTAGCCATGACTCTGTATGCTGGACTGGCAGGCACTCTAAGGCAACCTAATGTAGTGCACTGGAATTCCTACATGCCA
This sequence comes from Triticum dicoccoides, assembly GCF_002162155.2. Lineage (NCBI taxonomy): Eukaryota > Viridiplantae > Streptophyta > Magnoliopsida > Poales > Poaceae > Triticum > Triticum dicoccoides. The sequence continues at coordinate 702,061,258 of NC_041391.1, read as the reverse complement.
CCTATGATTTTGTGTAATGTACTTCCCCTGTTCCTAAATATATGTCTTTGTAGAGATTCCAGTATGGACCACATACAGATGTATATAGATGCATTTTCGAGTGTAGATTCACTCATTTTGCTCCGTATGTAGCCTATAGTGGAATCTCTAGAAAGACTTATATTTAGGAACGGAGGTACGAGGTAGTATCATGTATGACATCTACATATCTAATTTAGCAGCCAGTAGTAGAAATCATTGTCTGCATAAAGGGATTACTGCTCGAAAATCCTAGCAAAGCACGCTGGCAGGCACAGAACAATACAAGAGAGAGAGACGCGCTTACAAGATCATAGCAATGCCTCGGTCCAGGATCTTGGTTGGCCAACCTGTTAGATCCAGAAGAAACATCATCCTTGTAGTTTTTGCCAGCTGCATAACAGGTAACAGCGACTGGTTAGTATATTTGAAGTACATCGGGCAGGTGATGCTGGACGGGTTTAAAGGTGACAAGTACCTAGGCCGTGGCGGGTGCTTGGCATCTCTCCAGACGGTGGGAATCAGGTTAGAAACGTCGAGGGTGATGACGTTGTGTTGGCTGTCGGGGTCCGGTAAGGAGATCTAAAACCGTCGAGTAGGGTGTTTGTGGAGCGGCTTCGGTAGGGTGGACTACGGTGTGGGCAAAGCGGATCTGTGGCCGTGGACAAGGGCATAGGTGAAGCTGCTCCTGTGGTTGGGTTAAGGATGGTGTCGACGACGCGGATCTGCGGCCGTGGACGGGGAGTCAGAAGCTGCTCCGGTGGTTGGGTTAAGGATGGTGTCAACAATGCAGATCTGCGGCCGTGTACGGGCATCAGAAGCTGCTCCAGTGGTTGGGTTAAGGGTGGTGTCGACGATGTGGATCTGCGGCCGTGGACGGGGCGTCAGAAGCTGCTCCGGTAGGTTGGATGAGGGTGCGAGGAAGCGGATCTGAGGCCGTGGACTTGTGAGTTGTCAAAGCGGCCCCGATAGGGTTGAGAATGGTATAGGTGAAGCTACTCCGGTAGGGTTGACGCTGGTGTCGGTGAAGCGGCTCCGGTAGGGTTGAGGAAGGTGTCGGCGAAGTGGCTCCGGTAGGGTTGAGGAAGGTGTCGGCAAAGAGGATCAGAGCCGTCGACGGGGGCGTCGGTGGGGCGGCTCCGGGGGGTGTGGACGAAGCGTCTCCGGTGGGGAGTACGAATGAGCCGCTGTAGATGCGCGGCGGTTGACGAGAGTACCGGCGAAGCAGATCCGGCTCCGTGGAAAAGGCCGGCACTGAATGGGCTGTGGTACAGTGGTGGATGAGCAGTCTACTTGTTTCTAGGGGAGGTGGGTGGGGTAGATGCGGCCGCAGAAGCAGATCAGGCGAGGTGGACGCTGCTGGCAGTGAATGGGCTATGGTACACCGGTGGATGAACAATATAGGGTTTCGAGAGGGGAGGGGAGAAAGGGCGATGAAGTACGGACGGCGTGATGTAAGATGCTCTGGTGCTATGGAGTTAGTCATTTTTGCGGGAGGGGGAGAGGAAATGGGGGTGCCGTGTAGTGGGGGGAACCGGAAGTTACCAAAGCAGCCCTAACCTATCATGTAGATGAGGGCGGTATTGTAACTGTTGGTCTCCATGCACCAAGGAAAAAAGGGGGATTTCGCATGCTAAAGACTAAGGTGGCGGAAATTTTAGAAGGAGGCGGGAGATTTTTCCGCCTACGGGATCGTTCGTATCCAGTTTCAACTAATTTTGGACCGTGCTAGTGGGAAGGTCATGCTAGACTGTGTACACGGGGCACGCGTCAGCAGTTAATAACTGGTGTGAAGTCCACCCGAGAAAAAAAGACAATAACTCGGGATGATGCGCGGATAACTTGGACGTTCACACGGGCGCGACCAATCGTACGGGTGTAGTGGAGCGTTCACAAAAAAAGGGATCAAACGCTCAGCCTATGTATTTCTCGTGTAAATAGATAATTTAGTGCCATTGGTTATTTACTTTGAACATAATGCATTGACGTGTTAGTGTAGAGGCGCACAAAAAGAAATGGATATTGTAGTTAGCTACTTAAAAGTGTTACCTCATATGATTACATAGCCTCCATTTCATAAATTGCGTACCCGTTGAATTCATATATGAATATTACATATATTACTTCAAAATAGAAACTTAAATCATCCAAGACTAATGAATTTGAATGCAAGAGTAACAATGGTGCATGTGCATGATAGCTACATTGGTTGTTTGAAGAAACATCACTGTAACTTTGGCATGCACAACTGAAAAGTATTATTTAAATAGAAAAAATGTCATATGCGAGTGTCCAATCTTTATAGCGTTGAATCGATATTGTACCTTTGGCCACGATACGAAGTAGATATTGACTTATGTTCAAGCGATGCACGTCCACGATCGCTAGATAGTGATGCATGAATGAATTGTGCAATCTCTCTCACACGCATACATATCTCATTTCCCTGTGGGCATCGGAATCACACATGCGCACTTCATGTATTTCTCTCCCTCCGTAAGGGTTAAATTCGTCTTTCTACCCCGTCCTACAAGTCTCTCACACAGAAACACACACACTCTCTATGTCTAACACGCCCACCCCTTTAATTCCGCCCACCCACAGCCACTAACGTCTCAAAGTATAATAATGTCTCTCACACATATGCTATCTACCTATCGTTTAATATAGCTAGATATGTGTCACACAAACTCCTCCCTACTAGCAAGATGCCCATGTGCGTTGCACGAAACATCAAGATGCATTTGTATGAGAAGTTTATCTTGTGGGAGAAAAGGATGAACAAGGGAATGCCTTATTTGCAAATGCGGAGAGGTGTGTGGGTATCTTTTTGCAAAATTGCCATATTTTCCTTCCTGTCCGTCGGATATAAATCAGATGGCATATATTGCAGGATGGCAGGAACACCATCATCACCAACTCTGTTTTTTTATAAGAGTAGAGATATGTGAGTGTCACTGCCCTCCCCCCCCCACACACACACCCACACTTCCCAACACCGAAGGTGTAGGGTGACACCTCGATCTTGATACTAATCTATGGACTGGCTTCTTACTCACATATACACACACACACTACTCGGCACCGAAGGAGTAGGGTGACACCTCGATCTTGATACTAATCTATCGACTGGATTCTCTCTCAAACACACACACACACACACACACACTACCCGCCACCGAAGGAGTAGGGTGTGATATGTCTCCAACGTATCTAATTTTTGATTGCTCCATGCTACTTTATCTACTGTTTGGACTATATTGGGCTTTATTTTCCAGTTTTATATTATTTTTGGGACTAACCTATTAACCGGAGGCCCAGCCCAGAATTGCTTCTTTTTGCCTATTTCAGTGTTTCGAAGAAACGAAATATCAAACGGAGTCCAAACGGATTGAAACCTTCGGGAACGTGATTTTCTCACCGAGCGTGATCCAGGAGACTTGGACCCTACTCCAAGGAACAAAAGAGGCGGTCACGATGGTGGGGGGCGCCCCCCCTAGGGCACGCCCCCTGCCTCGTGGCCCCCCTGTTGCTCCACCAATGTATTCCTTCCTCCTATATATACCTACGTATCCCCAAACGATCAGAACAAGAGCCAAAAACCTAATTCCACCACCGCAACCTTCTGTATCCACGAGATCCTATCTTGGGGCCTGTTCCGGAGCTCCGCCGGAGGGGGCATCCACCACGGAGGGCTTCTACATCAACACCATAGCCCCTCCGATGAAGTGTGAGTAGTTTACTTCAGACCTTCAGGTCCATAGCTAGTAGCTAGATGGCTTCTTCTCTCTTTTTGGATCTCAATACAATGTTCTCCCCCTCTCTCGTGGAGATCTATTCGATGTAATCTTCCTTTTGCGGTGTGTTTGTTGAGACTGATGAATTGTGGGTTTATGATCCAGCTTATCTATGAATAATATTTGAATCTTCTCTGAATTCTTTTATGTATGATTGAGTTATCTTTGCAAGTCTCTTCGAATTATCCGTTTGGTTTGGCCAACTAGATTGGTAGTTCTTGCAATGGGAGAAGTGCTTAGCTTTGGGTTCAATCTTGCGGTGTCCTTTCACAGTGACAGAAGGGGCAGCAAGGCACGTATTGTATTGTTGCCATCGAGGATAACAAGATTGGGTTTTTATCATATTGCATGAATTTATCCCTCTACATCATGTCATCTTGCTTAAGGCGTTACTCTGTTTTTAACTTAATACTCTAGATGCATGCTGGATAGCGGTCGATGAGTGGAGTAATAGTAGTAGATGCAGAATCGTTTTGATCTACTTGTCTTGGACGTGATGCCTATATACATGATCATTACCTAGATATACTCATAACTATGCTCAATTCTATCAATTGCTCAACAGTAATTTGTTCACCCACCATAGAATATCTATGCTCTTGAGAGAAGCCACTAGTGAAACCTATGGCCCCCAGGTCTATTCTCATCATATCAATCTCCATTACTTTATTACTTGCTTTGTTTTTACTTTGCCTTTTACTTTTCACTTTGCATCTATATACCAAAAATACCAAAAATATCATTTATCATCTCTATCAGATCTCACTTGTAAGTGACCATGAAGGGATTGACAACCCCTAATCGCGTTGGTTGCGAGGAGCTATCGTTTTGTGTAGGTAAGAGGGACTTGTGTGTGGTCTCCTACTGGATTGATACCTTGGTTCTCAAAAACCGAGGGAAATACTTACGCTACTTTGCTGCATCATCCTCTCCTCTTCGGGGAAATCCAACGCAGTGCTTAAGAGGTAGCAAGAAGAATTTCTGGCGCCGTTGCCGGGGAGGCTCACGCAAGAGCAAGTCAATCATACCAAGTACCCATCACAATCCCTATCTCTCGCATTACATTATTTGCCATTTGCCTCTCATTTTCCTCTCCCCCACTTCACCCTTGTCGTTTTATTCTCCCTCTCTTTCCCAATCTCCTTCTCTATTTTCCGTTTGCCTTCCCGTTGCCATGGCCGAATCAAAAAGAACTACGGGTTTTCTCCCGAGCTCTAGTGCCTTGGACAACCCCTCTATCCTCTCTAAGCTCATAAATAATGATGCTATAGAAAGACCCACCGGGGTCTCCAATGAGAGCTTGAATAATTTTGATGAGGATGACTCTGGAATTTTTTGCTATTTACTTGATGAGTCTTTAAAAGATGCTTGGGATAGGTTACTTAGGATTTGGGCTAGTTATGTACCACAATGTCAAATTGAAACTTACCTAAAAAGTTTTTATGTTGGCTTGCCCGCTTCCTTCAAACAAGTTTTAGATTCCATCTTTGAAGAAGGTTTTCTTGAAGGGGATGCTATAGATACCTATGAAAGAATGAAAACTAGATTTGGACACCCCATGAATGATAAGGTTGAATCAACTACTCTCTTGTGCTTTTATCAAAATGAAATTATTAAAGAGATGATGTCTAGTTTGGAGGCAAATTTCCGTAACGTGCTTAATCTTACTTCTTCCATTAATGGCCATGTGCTTAACTTAAATAGAAGAATGAATTCCATAGAAAGGAGATCTTCCTCTCCAAGTACTAAAGATGGTAATACCTAGATCTATCCTCGCTTTTATGCCTAGCTAGGGGCGTTAAACGATAGCACTTGTTGGGAGGCAACCCAATTTTATTTTTGTTTTTTGTTTTTGCTTCTGTTTAGGAATAAATAATCCATCTAGCCTCTGTTTGGATGTGGTTTTACGTTTTAATTAGTGTTTGTGCCAAGTTGAACCTATAGGATAACCTACGATGATAGTTGATTTGATTCTGCTGAAAAACAGAAACTTTGCGCGCACGAATATAATTTTCTTAAATCACAGGAACGTGCTTTTGCGTTGATTATTTTTGCTTCTGTTCAATAAACAAATTTTCCAGGACTTTCTATTTTGGTAGGATTTTTGTAGCGTTAGTTACAGATTACTACAGACTGTTCTGTTTTTGACAGATTCTGTTTTGCGTGTGTTCTTCACTTATTTTGATGGATCTATGGCTAGTAAAATAGTTTATAATCCATAGAGAAGTTGGAATACAGTAGGTTTAACACCAATATGAATAAAGAATGAGTTCATTACAGTACCTTAGAGTAGTCTTTTGTTTTCTTTCTCTAAGGAGCTCACGAGATTTCTATTGAGTTTTGTGTTGTGAAGTTTTCAAGTTTTGGGTGAATTCTTTTAATGGATTATGGAACAAGGAGTGGCAAGAGCCTAAGCTTGGGGATGCCCATGGCACCCCCAAGATAATATAAGGACACCAAAAAGCCAAATCTTGGGGATGCCCTGGAAGGCATCCCCTCTTTCGTCCACTTCAATCGGTAATTTACTTGGAGCTATATTTTTATTCACTACATGATATGTGTTTTGCTTGGAGTGTCTTGTATCGTTTGCGTCTTTGCTTGTTAGTTTACCAAAATCATCCTTGCTGTACACACCTTTTGAGAGAGCCATACATGAATTGGAATTTGTTAGAATACTCTATGTGCTTCACTTATATCTTTTAAGCTTGATAGTTTTGCTCATAGTGCTTCACTTATATCTTTTGAGCGTGATAATTTTTGCTCTAGTACTTCACTTAGATCTTTTAGAGCACGGTGGTGGATTTGTTTTACAGAAACTATTGATCTCTCATGCTTCACTTAGATTATTTTGGGAGTCGTTAATAGCATGGTAATTTGCTTGATATTAATATACTTGGTATTCAAGATATGTGAAACTTTCTTTTGAGTGCGTTGAATACTAAGATAAGTTTGATGCTTGATAATTGTTTTGAGATATGGAGGTGATAGTATCAAAGTCGTGCTAGTTGAGTAATTGTGAATTTGAGAAATGCTTGTGTTGAATTTTGCAAGTCCCGTAGCAAGCACGTATCGTTAAAGTTGTGTAACAAATTTGAAACATGAAGTGTACCTGGCTTGTGCATCCTTATGAGTGGCGGTCGGGGACGAGCGATGGTCTTTTCCTACCAATCTATCCCCCTAGGAGCATGCACGTAGTACTTGATTTTTGATGACTTCTAAATTTTTGCAATAAGTATATGAGTTCTTTTGACTAATGTTGAGTCCATGGATTATACGCACTCTCACCTTTCCGCCTTTGCTAGCCTCTTCGGTACCGTGCATTGCCCTTTCTCACCTTGAGAGTTGGTGCAAACTTCGCCGGTGCATCCAAACCCTGTGATACGATACGCTGTATCACACATAAACCTCCTTATATCTTCCTCAAAACAGCCACCATACCTACCTATCATGGCATTTCCATAGCCATTCCGAGATATATTGCCATGCAACTTCCATCATCATATTCATGACATACATTACTTTTGTCATATTGCCATTGCATGATCATGTAGTTGACATCGTATTTGTGGCAAAGCCACCATGCATTATTTTTCATACATGTCACTCTTGATTCATTGCACCATCCCGGTACACCGCCGGAGGCATTCATATAGAGTCATATCTTGTTCTAAGTTTCGAGTTGTAATCCTTATGTTGTAGTCAATAGAAGTGTGATGATCATCATTTTTTGAGCATTGCCCAAACAAAAAAAAGAGAAAGGCCAAAAGAAAAAAAAAGAAAGGCCCAAAAAAAAGAAAATAAATAAAAAGGGCAATGCTACTATCTCTTTTCCACACTTGTGCTTCAAAGTAGCACCTTGTTCTTCATGTAGTGAGTCTCATATATTGTGCTTCAAAGTAGCACCTTGTTCTTCATGTAGTGAGTCTCATAAGTTGTCTTTTTATACTAGTGGGAATTTTTTATTATAGAACTTGGCTTGTATATTCCTACGATGGGCTTCCTCAAATGCCCTAGGTCTTCATGAGCAAGCAAGTTGGATGCACACCCACTAGTTTTCTTTTGTTGAGCATTCATAGCTCTAGTGCATCCGTTGCATGGCAATCCCTACTCCTCATGTTGACATCAATTAATGGGCATCTCCATAGCCCGTTGATTATCCTCGTCAATGTGAGACCTTCTCCTTTTTTGTCTTCTCCACACAATCCCCATCATCATATTCTATTCCACCCATAGTGTTATATCCATGGCTCACGCTCATGTATTGCGTGAAGGTTGAAAAAGTTTGAGATTTTTTAAGTATGAAACAATTGCTTGGCTTGTCATCGGGGGTATAGAAGTTGGGAACATCTTTGTGTGACGAAAATGAAGCATAGCCTAACTATATGATTTTATAGGGATGAACTTTCTTTTGCCATGCTATTTTGAGAAGACATGATTGCTTTGATTAGTATGCTTGAAGTATTATTATTTTTTATGTCAATATGAACTTTTGTCTTGAATCTTTCGGATCTGAATATCCATGCCACAATTAAGAAGATTTACATTGAAATTATGCCAAAGTATCACTCCGCATCAAAAATTCTTTTTTATCATTTACCTACTCGAGGACGAGCAGGAATTAAGCTTGGGGATGCCTGATACATCTCCAACGTATCTATAATTTTTGATTGCTCCATGCTACTTTATCTACTGTTTTGGACTATATTGGGCTTTATTTTCCACTTTTATATTATTTTTGGGACTAACCTATTAACCGGAGGCCCAGCCCAGAATTGCTGTTTTTTTGCCTATTTCAGTGTTTCGAAGAAACGAAATATCAAACGGAGTCCAAACGGAATGAAACCTTCGGGAACGTGATTTTCTCACCGAACGTGATCCAGGAGACTTGGACCCTGCTCCAAGGAACAAAATAGGCGGTCACGAGGGTGGGGGGCGCCCCCCCTACCTCGTGGCCCCCTGTTGCTCCACCGATGTACTCCTTCCTCCTATATATACCTACGTATCCCCAAACGATCAGAACAGGAGCCAAAAACCTAATTCCACCACCACAACCTTCTATATCCACAAGATTCGATCTTGGGGCATGTTCCGGAGCTCCGCCGGAGGGGGAATCCACCATGGAGGGCTTCTACATTAACACCATAGCCCCTCCGATGAAGTGTGAGTAGTTTACTACAGACCTTCGGGTCCATAGCTAGTAGCTAGATGGCTTCTTCTCTCTTTTTGGATCTCAATACAATGTTCTCCCCCTCTCTTGTGGAGATCTATTCGATGTAATCTTCTTTTTGCGGTGTGTTTGTTGAGACCGATGAATTGTGGGTTTACGATCCAGATTATCTATGAATAATATTTGAATCTTCTTTGAATTATTTTATGTATGATTGAGTTATCTTTGCAAGTCTCTTCGAATTATCCGTTTGGTTTGGCCAACTAGATTGGTAGTTCTTGCAATGGGAGAAGTGCTTAGCTTTGGGTTCAATCTTACGGCGTCCTTTCCTAGTGACAGAAGGGGCAGCAAGGCACGTTTTGTATTATTGCCATCGAGGATAACAAGATGGGGTTTTTATCATATTGCGTGAATTTATCCCTCTACATCATGTCATCTTGCTTAAGGCATTACTCTATTTTTAACTTAATACTCTAGATGCATGCTGGATAGCGGTTGATGAGTGGAGTAATAGTAGTAGATGCAGAATCGTTTCGATCTACTTGTCTTGGACGTGATGCATATATACATGATCATTACCTAGATATACTCATAACTATGCCCAATTCTATCAATTGCTCAACATTAATTTGTTCACCCACCGTAGAATATCTATGCTCTTGAGAGAAGCCACTAGTGAAAGCTATGGCCCCCGGGTCTATTCTCATCATATCAATCTCCATTACTTTATTACTTGCTTTGTTTTTACTTTGCCTTTTACTTTTCACTTTGCATCTATATACCAAAAATACCAAAAATATTATTTATCATCTCTATCAGATCTCACTCTCGTAAGTGACCGTGAAGGGATTGACAACCCCTAATCACGTTGGTTGCGAGGAGCTATCGTTTTGTGTAGGTACGAGGGACTTGTGTGTGGTCTCCTACTGGATTGATACCTTGGTTCTCAAAAACTAAGGGAAATACTTACGCTACTTTGCTGCATCATCCTCTCCTCTTCGGGGAAATCCAACGCAGTGCTCAAGAGGTAGCAGGGTGGCACATCGATCTTGATAATAATCTATCGACTCCTATTTCAAACACACACACACACACACACACTCGCTAGTTGTGCCTCTGTGCCTACCGCGCACACTCTCGATATGTCTTTCTCTCCCCCCCCCCAACAATGACAGCAGAAGGGTGACAACTCGATCTGATCATAATCTGTCAATTGGTTTATCTCTCAAACATTGTGTCTCGGTGCCTCGCTTGGTAACCCCCTCGGTATGTAGACTTCTCGCGCGCGCACAGCTGTAGTGACGATGACGCTGAACCCAGTGTGCCTTGTTTTTACCGGCCTCATGTGATAGTTTTCACCCTGTTTTCTGTTAATTAACAAGGCAACCTTTTCTTTGTTACTACTAGTGAATATGAAATCATTCGGGGCAGACATAAAATATATCACTTCAACCCAATTATCGCAGCAACTATTTTAAAAGAAATTAGCTAGCTGTCCGTGCGTTGCATGGAACATCAAGATGCATTTTTATGAGTAGTTTATCTTGTGAGAGAAAAGGCTCAACGAGGGAAGGCCTTATTTGCGAACGTGGAGAGACGTGTGGGTATATTTTTGTAAAATTGACATAGTTTCTTTCCTATCCGTTAGATATAAATCCGATGGCCTATATTGCAGGATGGCACGTACACCATCATCACCAACTCTGTTTTCTACTCCCTCCGTCCGAAAATATTTGTCATCAAAATGGATAAAAATAGATGTATCTAAAACTAAAATACGTCTAGATACATTTCCTTTTATCCATTTTGATGACAAGTATTTCCGGACGGAGGGAGTATTTGTCTTTTTAGAGATTTCAACAAGTGACTATGACCGGACCTTACCAACATACTCAAAAAAGTAGTCCATAATTTTGATGTTACCCTCTTTTCTTGGCGGTACAGTGCCATCTGGATACCTCATAAATAAATCAAGGACAAATCTGACCCCTTCCTGAAAAGACATACGTAGCAAAATGAGTGAATCTACACTCTAAAATATGTCTACATACACATCCGTATGTGGTAGTCCATTTGAAATCTGAAAAAGACAAATATTTAGGAACGAATGGAGTATATATAAGAGTAGACATGGAGATATATCTCCAGCATGGTCTACAACAAAAATGTGCTGGGCAGGTTAGCGCCGGATGCTCGCAACGCGATGACATGAGTTTGAATTCTGTCTTTTAACTTTAGATTTGTATATTATATATTACTCTACTTATTTAATAGATACTTCTTTTGCTACTGTACTGACAGTGGAACCCATAGAGTACTTAGAATATTAAGGATGGACTTGTTTCTTTTTAACTTTCTATACGAAGCTGTAGCCACCCTGCAAGTCACGTGTACACTGTACATGCAATTAACTTTTTATAGAGGGACAATCATACAGGCAATTAAGTCAAATGGATTGGATGTCACTCTATTATTTCCAGCATAAAGAGCATCTCCAACGGCAACCGCAAATTTCCTCCCGCTTCCTTCTGCGGAGGACGACATCAAACGCCAGCAGCATACATTTTTACAACTCTAACCAACCAGATGAAATTCGTGCAAACACAGACCGATTTCATACAAACATGAAGGATTTCGTATAAAAAAGCCGGATGTTCATATAAACATGATGGATTTTATTACATTTACATGAACTAAGAGGTGCCAATCCGGCTCTCTTGTATAATTAATACTCCCTTCGTCCGGAAATACTTGTCCTAGAAATGGATATATCTAGACTTTTGTAGTTCTAAATGGCCGCCCGTGGATCCCTTTGTTTTCCTCATGTCCGTCAGACACTTGCGGGGTCGACAAAGGTCCTCGGAAGAGACGAAGCAGCAAAGAAACCACCTGAATCCGTGGTCGTCACCTTGGCGGTGGCCTTCATGGGTCCCAAGTGGCGGCAGCCTCCCGTGTTCTACTTCTCCTCGATGATGGCGGCGGACACGGAGAAGCTGGCCACCGAATTGTCCCTCTCCATGCACCCGACTTTTGTCTCTGCCTGCATGGTGCTGCCGCATGCACGGGAGGCGCGCCCACAGACACGGGAGGCGCGACGGTATGACGCGGCAACGACGGTGCCCGTACCGGTGTGCTCGCTGCCGTGTCGGTGTGGAGCAACTCGCCACTCCTCATTGAGCTAAATTGGAGCGGCGACTTGCTGAACCACGCGCCTGCTTGGGGCGCCAACTGGCTCCGTCGGGCCAAGCAAGGTTGGTGAAGCACCGAGCGGCCTCGCCCGTATCCGGAGGGCTCGGCGGGCCACCCAGCCGGGTAATATGCCGGAGAACGGCTCATCGGAAGCCATCGGAAGGGTCGAGAAAATGGTGAAGGAGGAGATGGAGGAGCGGCGGAGGGGTGCAATTCTTCCCCGCTGTCGGTCTGGCCTCATGTAAATAGAGGGCGGACGGTAGGAGCTTGGCCGGCGTCTGGCCTTGTTTAAACTGAGGGTGGACGGGAGGAGCTCGGCCAGTGTTGCGTTTAATTCTGGCCCGCTCATGAAAGGACGTGTGGCCGGAGTAGGATTCTCGGTTTGCATGCGGGTTTAACGGAGGGGTTTAATGGAGGCGCAGGGCGTGCAGCGGGCGGCGCAGTACTATTCGATTTGACAGCATTAATGAGCCATCAAATCACAAAGGCCCTCGCCTCTCGTGAAACCGACCAAGCTAGACTGTCCGGCCCTCTAGCCTTTTAAAAAATGTATATACTCCACTTTTGTACAGTAGTAGTATCGATGGATTGCGCCATGAAGCAAAATTTGAAATTAAAAAAAAAGGTGGTACATATAGAGAGCGCTCGTGAACGATGTGTCATAGATGGCAATAAATAAAGTACTACATGATACTTATATGATACATGGCGCAGGAGTACTAAGTATTATTAATACAGTTTTGCTAGAACTCATCTAGATGAGATATAATTTGGGGGCTGTTTGGTTTGCCAAAGGTTGCCACACCTAAGGTTAGGCAAATTTGACCAACTTAGGTGAGTGTTTGGTTCAAGCCACACTTTAGGCAAGCCACACTAGAGCCCCACATGGCATACACACAAAATGTGTGGCAAGATTCCCTTAGGCTTGCCAACTTGTGGCTCTCATTTTGATGAACTAACCTTAGGCAAGCTTGGCAAAAATATGTGGCAAAGTGTGGCAATGCAAGGCCTAGAATCAAACAGCCCCTTGGTCTCATTCATCTTTTATAGCCATTGGATGTGATGCTATAAGATGCGTGTGTACTGACGTGGGTTGCATTTGTTCTTGTGCAACGAACTGACCACTGCATGTCATGTTTGATAGTCTCAAGTCATTAAAAGCATACAAGCCCCACATCTCTTCTTGGTTGATTCCTCTATTTATGTCAAAAAATAAGAAACAACGTGAGAGTTAATGCACCACGCCTATGTGTTTAGACTAGCCACAATGGTGAGTAACATACACTAGTAACATACACATATCCCTAGAGTATGTTACTACCCTTCATAGTGGGTAGTAACATAAGTGTGGTAACATGCAAAGCTTAATTTATTAGGTTATAGACTCATATTGCATTGGGACATGTGATGTTACAGTAACTAGCTAAGTTAGTATAACTACCTCTCTCCTCATTAACTCACTGCCACATAAGCAAATTGGTGAGTTGGACTCGATGTTACTGCTGAAGTTACTCCCACTATGGCTAGTCTTACTCCCTCCGTCTCAGTTTACAAGTCCTACGCGTATACCTAGGTTGCCAATTTTATCATCCTAATATAAACTATATAACAAAAAATTATACCTTTGGAAAATAGAACATCTGAAGTTTATATTGGTATATTTTTTGTAATATATGACTTGTATTAGGTTGGTCAAATTGACGACCTAGGGGTACATGCACGCCCTATAAACTGAGAGAGAGGTAGTATTAGTATTTGGTTTTCGTAAGATGACTTAATACTCACCTAGACGGAGGGAGTATTCGATTTGATAGCGGGCAGCGCAGTTCCCGATACGCCTTTAATGCAGACGAGGGAGGGAGTAGCGGTTCCCGATATATTGAACGGCCAATGCATCCTCCTTCAATTAATGCATGAGGGAAGTAATGGGAGAGGTCCGGGAAAAGAGGCTGCACGATGTGAATGCAACGCAGTTTGCCCTCATTGCCCTCATATAAAGGTGCCCCTCCCCCATTCCAATGCATCTACCACATCGTACGCACCTAAGCACTTGCCTAAGCACCTACACTAAGTGCAAAAGAGCTCGCTCCAGACCCATGGCGGTGATGCGCGTGAGTGGCCAGCGGCTGCGCCAGATGGTCCACGACGCCAGCCTGCGGCATGGCCCCGAGGATCGTCTCCAGACGGTGTTGGAGACCGGCTGGTGGATGGCCGCCGTCGTCGCCAACTACGACTCTCAGTTGGACCAGATGATCGTTGCCACCAGCAACAAGTTCACCGTCCTCAAGAAGCTCGCGGACGACATCGCCGTACTCCTCCAGCCCGCGCGCCCGGGCTCGTCATTGCCTGCCACCCTAATCGGCCTCGATGGTCGGAACCTCTTTCAAGCACTGGTGGCCCTGCGACTGCCCGCCGACGCCACGGAGAATGTCCACCTGGAGGTCGCGCTCGCCGCGAGGCGCCTCACCCTGCAAGAATTCGTCGACCTACACATCCACGCGTAAGAGCAAATCGTGTACATAGGCATCTACAAGGGCAGTAAGGACGCTACGACGTTGTCCTTCCTCAACCGGCTGGAAGCCTTGGATGCCTTTGTTGAGAAGCACCTCGACCTCGCCACAAAAGCCGCCACTCCTTAGCCACCGGTCGGTGGCCCGGCGCACTAAGTTGAGGACGAGGAGGTCGTACGTTCGTGGATCCATCTTTCTTCTTGCCTTCTATAACCAGCACTGCGATCGCATCATCGTGGCCTTAATTCTTATTGTGGTGTTGCATTCTCATTCCAGTCAATATCGACATGTGCGATCCCTTTGCTTAATTATATGCATCACTGTAACTAGTACTCCATCCGTCAATTTATAAGTTGTGCTTACCTTTTCCATCAACTTTGTGCAATGCGCGGGCATCTTGCTAGAAACACTAGAATATGTCTATATAATCTGTATGTGATAGTCCATTTGAAATCTCAAAAAAGACAAATATTTAGGTACGGAGGGAGTAATATATTAGGAGTATATCAAAAAATAGTGATTTCTTTCAAGTTTGTGAACAAATACTACTATTCTACTACTTTGGATCCGTCGCAACGCACGGGCACATTACTAGTAAAAGGAAAAGGCCTGCCACGTTCGCGTCGCACCCCCACACGCCTGGGAATCGGGAGTACAACACGGCCCGTCCGGCACGACACATAGCTTAGGGAAGGCGTGTTGCCTAGCAGTGGCGGAGCTTGAAGCAAAACGTTGGGCGTGCCAGTCTAGCCAGGCTATAGAAATTACCCTTGCATTGACGTTCCATGCCTCAAAACTAGATGTACAACTACGTAAATCCTGCTAGGTTGGGCGGGCCAGGGCACGTGTTGGCCCTCACGTAGCTCCGCCCCTGTGCCTAGCATTTTCACTTTCATGTGGGACCGCCTGTTGAGCAAACCAACACCCCGCCCACCACCGGGTTGGATAACAGAAACAAGGGGAAGATCTAGCTGTAGCACGGAAGCCAAGAAATTTTGTGTCAGACGGGGCTCGTTGATAGAGTAGGAGCATTCCGTACTAGTACTACTCCTACTAGTACTTACCAAGTTTGTACTCCTAATACTATATTACTAGTACTACCACTATACAACTAGTAGATACGTGCACGACACAACATCGTAGGAACAAAAAACGGGAAGATCTTGTTTTGGGTGATTTATCTTTTTTTCAATCAATGTAGTATGAATAATATGATGTGGGGGGCACCCATGAAGCTTATGTGGCTTGGTTGCATGGCTACGGAAGGTTAGAGAAAAATAAATAGATAATGTGTTTAGAGTGCACTCCACTAAATAGATATACTTTGGATCCATTGCAACGGACCGGCACATCTATATCTATACCCCCTATATAGTGTGTGAAAAACTTTGAAAGTTGGTCGTTGGATGAAGCCAATCCAACGGTACAAAGATGGCAAATCCGAGCACTACTGGCCATTGGATATCATCCACCAGATTTTGCCACATGTATAATCTAGAAGACTCCATGGTTGAACTTAATTCATGACTAACTTTTCCACAACTAAGCTCAGGCAAAGTTATTAATAAGTTCTTCAAAATGAGAGCCACAAGTTGGCAAGCCTAAGGGAATCTTGCCACATTTTTTGTGTGTATGTCATGTGGGGCCAGTGTGGCTTGCCTAAGGTGTGGCTTGAACCAAACACTCACCTAAGTTAATCAAACGTGCCTAACCTTACATTCCACCAGATTTTGCCACATGTTAGAATCCAGAAAACTCTACATGTAGAAGCATAATGCACAAACCACCAGAATCTCATGCGTGGAATGCACGTGTACCTTACTAGTACTAGTTGGTAGTAGTAAGAAACAAATTATAGTTTTGGCACGAGCTCGTACTGCGGGAGCACCAAAAAGCCTGCCGCATGAGTTACATTTCCCTCTCACGGCCCACGGGACCGAACTTCAGTGGCTTAGTGCCCAGCCTATGAGTCAATGACATGCGGGCCTTAAATGCGGCTGGCCCACATGTCATTCTCATGGTGCTGGCGTGGTTCGCGACTCACTCGTTTGAGATGAACTGGCCGGTGGTGCCATGGCCGTGGCGAGGGTACAACAGCTGGGCGTCGGGGCGTTACGAGGCGTAGATGGCCACACCGGCGGGTACTACCTGTAGTACATAAGTACTCCAGCTGAGGATTGATGCCCAGGACGAAATGTTGCACAGCCGCTGGATGAAAATTCGATGGTGCGGGAGTATAGATCGGAGCACAGCAGCGGAGTAGGCAAACCGCGTCCAATCGGGTGCGTCTGTGTTAGAAAGTTGATGGTCGCCGCAGTTCAGCTGGCCCGCATGTCATGCACACAAAGGCAGAGGAGCGGTGGGGCCGAGAGGGATGAGGGGCACGAACAATCCTACCATTCTGTCACTGACATGTGCGACACATAAGCGTGGGTCCCACCTGTTAGCGAAGGAAAGGTAGGGCAAGGCAGTGATAGCCACGTCAGAGGATCCATGTCCACATCAGGGGACGTCGTGCCGTGGGTTGGAGCAGCGTCATGGGAATCGCGTGTGGGTGTGGCAGTGGTAGAAACAACAAACCTGATGGTCGTCGTGGTTCAACTTCCATGGACAAGCTGTCATGTCTGCTGACACATGTATGTCAAAACTAGAGTGTTTATATTTCAAGCACGTGAACAAGTATTATTCTACTAGTTTGGATCCATTGCAGCGCACGGGCCAGAACATTGGTAGTAGTAGTGTCCATCTCTATCTCTAGAGGCCTTCCCTCGTTCATCCTTTTCTCTCACAAGATAAACTACTCATACAAATGCATCTTGATGTTCCATGGAACGCACGAGGATGTTTCCTTGGGGGTCTCTCTAGCATGGCGTGGCCGTAGTTGCAAGTTGACGCCCCTTGAGATGCCGATGTTGAGGGGCACTCGGATTTCCTCCGATGAGCAGGTAAGATGAGTTTTATCACGTAGTAAATGCATTTAAAGACTACTTCCGTGTCCATTTCCTAATTCTCCCATGCCCACTGTTTCACAGGCTAGGCTCGGTGCGAGTGGAGATTGGCTTGCATATTGACGGGAGGATACCAACATCAATTTGCACAACATTTACAATGGTGACACCGTTCCCGTAGAACCTTTGTCCAACATTGGGATCAGCCATGCAACGGGCCACCGCATGAATTGGTACGATGGAACCATGGTGAGATTGAATAAAAGATAGCACGAACCTTGCACATGGCGGTCAAAGGCGGACCATGTTGTCTGCGGCCGATTTGTTGCCGTACGAGTATGAAGACGCTGTGCTCCTTTCTAACCGCATCTTCGCGGTGACAAACCAGGGGACTTATTTTGTATGGGAAACATCCTACAATATACTCCCTCTCTCCCAGTTTATTTATTTTCAATCTTTTCCTTTTATAAGTTTCAAATTCAAATTTAGAGCTCCCCATCACATGTTGAGATTACAATGTCCATTAAATCATTGTGTGCATGTATAGTAAAGAAAAAAATCTCGAGTTTGGCACGAGTTCGTGCTGCGGGAGCACCAAAAGCCCTGGCGCAGGAGTTACATTTCGCTCTCAGGGCCGTCGGGACTGAGCTTCAGCGCCTTACTACACCTACCTTTGAGTCAATAACATGTGGACCCGATGGGTGACTGGTCCACATGTAATGCTCCCGAAGGCAGAGGGGCAGTGGGGCCAAGAGGGGTGAGCCGCAGGTCGGGGTACGTTTGGTTTCATGGGTTTGAGCGGCGTCGTGGGAATCGCGGGTGGCTGTGGTAGAAACTTGATGCTCGCCGCATTTTAGGTGGCCCACATGTCATGCACACAAAGGTAGAGGGGCGGTGCGGCCGAGAGGGTTGAGGCGCACGTCGGGGGGCGTGGTGCCGTGGGTTGGAGAGGCGTTGTGGGAATCGCGAGATGAAACGTGATGGTCGTCGTAGTTGAACTTCCATGGACAAGCTGTCATGTCTACGGACACATGCACTGCATACCGATCACTGGAAGGAGTAGCAGAGAAAGCTAGATATGCGGATAAATAGTTCCTTATAGTCAAGCGAACCTATGCTACTACTCTATTCCAAAGACATGCACACCATCGAAATAGTCCATCTATATCAATATACACCGAGAGGGAATAATTATTTTTACAAGAGAGGAAATAGTTCATCCATCCATAATGCCCTCCTGCTTGTGCAGCGTTTTCTTCTTCTTCTTCTTCTTCTTCTTCTTCTTCTTCTTGTTCTCATTCTCTGTGGGAGACGGCTTCGCAACAAGCTCTTTGGACCTTGCAGCTATCTCGAAACTCACACAGGCATCGAGGGTAGCATATTTTATCTGCTTGTACGTCAAGGGATAATTCTCCCATCCAGACGACCTTAATTCCACCGTCTCGTCACCCTTCTGAAGATTTGTACCGAGCACAAAATTTGCTACGTCGAATAGGGATGTTGTCTATTTAGCACAATCCTCTACAGGAATTTTGATTCTGGTTTGTAGGTCAGCGATGCTTTTCAAATCAAGGTTTTACGGCTCTAGCTTATGTTTGTCCCCTTCGATGGCTGCCCCACAGAAGTATACGTCCTCCCGAGACAAGAGATCGTGAAGCTCACCTGGTATGGAGGGCGAGTGTATGATGTGGTACACCAAAACATCATCTTCGAGGCACAGCTGAAGGACGGCGGCACGCTGGATCTTCCCAGGGGCACGCTCCATGAACTCTGCGTCGAGACTGATGACCCTCGCCTCTACCTTTTTGAGGGAGTTGGATACATTGTTGATCCACTGCCGAACAACCCTTGGGTGGACGGTGACGGTGGCAACTATGCGCATAGAGCCTTCGACGAGGACATGTTGGATGCTAAAAACATGCATCTCAATCTCTTTCGCCATGTGGAACCGCTGGAACGGAGGGCTATGGTTTGGAGAATTAGGATTAGATGGCTAGTCTAACTGAAGTAGTAGATGATTATTTAAAGAGGTTAAAACAATGTGAACGCAGTGGGTTTGGATGCAAATGAAGAGGAAGGGGAGGTGAAGAAGCGGAGGCGAATCGGTTCCCAATGGAGAAGTAAATGGGAGAAGTGGCGTGCAGGCAGTTGATTAGACAGCTAGGTAGACTAAATGAAAAGGCTATGCGGGTATACTGAGGAGTCGTGCCTGTTCGTGTACATGCCCATCCTTCCTGATAGGTGGGACCTATGCAAACAGATAAAAAAATGTGTCGTAGCTTTTTTTTGAGCGTGTGAGTGGGAGACACAACATTCTCTGGTTAAGGAATACTCCTCTGTTTAGGTAAGTAGTATAAGTCACCTTATGAAAATCAGGTTTTCCCAAAACCTTTATGCGTGGAGCATTAACTTCCTGCTCGATCCCCTCCCAACCTCGTTAGCCAGCGTTCTCTTCCTCTGCTGCCACGTTCTACCTTTCCATTTTTCCTCTTCTCAAGTGTGGAATGATCTGCATGCCGTCCTTGATGCACCAGAACGACCACTGCATGCATCGCGGCAGGGCGTTGATTGGGCATGCACGAGAATTTGGTTCTGCTCGCAATATGGATGATACCTGAACGATGAAGTGAACAGGCATGCTAGCACGGGAGACCTATTTCCGCTATGCAATACTGGAGTACTCATGTTCCTACTAGTAGTAGTAGTAGTAGTAGTAGTACAACTGTGGTACACTTGATGGTCAAAATACTATTCATCCGGTCCTCACAGTAAAGTGACAACACCCTGCGCCTGACACTAGTCCAGGCGAGGAGGCGTGTTCGGGTTACCAAAGTCAGACTCACCCTATGCACTGTGCAGTCTGTCACCACCGCTGTACAGCACATTGGCGCCTCGCCTCGTCTCCCTCTCCGCTCCCATAGCACCACTCCATCTCCATCTCCTTCTCCGTCTCTGTCTCCTTCTCCATCTCACTGTGCCCCCGTGTACCGTCGCCTCACTCGCCTCCCCCAGTACCACTATTCCCTCGCTAGCCGCTCCAGCACCGACATCCTTCTCCCCCGTAAATCAAGCCCCCTTCCAAACTCCACCATGGCCGAACGCAAACCGCGCAACACCCATATGAGCCGCGATTGGAGCAATCTCCCCAGTGACATCCTCGACCTTTGTTGTTCGTGTATGGATATGTTGACCGCCCTGCGGCTGGCTGCATGCTCGAGGGATATGCACACGGCCATCATCGAAGCGAGGCCTAAGCTTTTCAAGACACCCTGCTTGCTGCTATCTGGTCTTGCGAGATTGGCTCACCATGATACAGAGGCGTGCATGATGCCCCTTGACTTCAATCCGATCTCCATTAGACGAGACTTCTTTGTAGGTATGTAGTGTGTCGCTGTACATCATTTCCCTCGACATCGATCCGATCACCATCGCCCGAAACTTCTTGGCAGGTATGTACTGGGTCGGCATGAACTCCCACTGGATGGCTACCTTCAGAGAAGACGGTAAAAAGTTGGTGCTTGTGAACTTCCAGACCTCCCATGAGATTATCCTTCCTCCGTTGGATTATATAGTATTACCATCGCGGTCCAAGTCATCTAGATTACTACGTCAGTTGGACAGACCTTGTTTTGCAGAAGATTGTAATCTTCCAAGTACCCACACGACATGCGAATTACGCAGACTTCAAGCTAATTGCCTTGTTCGACCGCGGACTTGCCTATCTTTACGCCGGTGCCTTTTTTAGCTGGAGACAACTTGGCTCGTAGTGGATCATCGTCAAAGCTGATACACACTTCTGTGATGCTATTGAACACAATGGCATCATCTGCACGATCGACAAATCAGATGGCACCACGTATTGCTGGGACGGCGCATGTAAGTTGTTTCCATCTCATGTTAATGATGACGCCATGACACTGTTTGAACTTTTTGTGATGATTGGCATATCCCTGTTTGAGCAGAATTTGAGTAGATCTATGGCAATATATTAGAGACGCCGTAAATCAGCTATATTTGGAATGAGTTAATTCATGCAATTGTGACCATGTCATTATAGCCAATTTGTACCCTGAATAATCAAACGGTTAGGAATATATGGATATTATCCTTATTTTACAGTAATCTATATACTACTACTAAATATGAGTGTGTATCAATGGCCATGTTAGTTTCCTCGTTTTCATGATGTAGAAACATGCACCACACTGTTGGTTTCATCTAACCATACATTAGGGAAGTAAATGTGCATATGGAGAACTCTATATTTGGAAGTAGTGAAATCCTGCAATCTTACCATGTGTGCATACCTATATTCGCCCTTCAGCAATCAATGGCTAGAATAATATCCTCAAAAAAAAAATTCCCACAGAACACGAGTATATAACAATGCATGGTCTGTTAGTTACCTTGAAGGATTTGTTTGTGAGGATAGAACATGATTACATAACATGCATGACATGGTAGTTTCCTGTGAAGAATCGATTGCGAGATAACATGAGTATAACCATGCATGGCACTTCTATATTTTCGAACCCAGTATACATTTCCCTGTATTTCTTCCTAGTTCCAACAGGGACATATCAATGCTATTTCTTGCATTATCCTACTCATACTCTTAACAATGCTGATCTTACATTAATAATGCCTGTCCTTTTTGATATGATGCGGTGTCCCTACAGCTACTGCCCTTTGTAATTACACCACCTTTGCCAAAAACAGGGAAGCACAACTGGTTCCTCGCTCGATTAGACGACGCCAAAAGACTAATGATCATTCAGACACATGAGCCGGAAAAGTTATATTGCAAAAACCCCACTGTATACAAGCACCGTGTAATACGTGAGTATCCGGACAGTGGCTGTTACGTCTATGAGCAGGATACCAGCTTGTTGGGGCCTTTAGTATTTTTTAGTTGGAGGCGGGTAAACAGCCTTGGTTCACACACTCTGTTTCTCGGACACATTTATCCGATTAACCAGGAGATCACCGTTGGCAAGGACCTTGATGGCAGAGAGGCTCTGTTTGCTATGGAAAACTGTGTCTACATGGCGAGCCCTAGGAGTTCGGGAGCATACTCCCCTGATTGTCAACGATACAGCCTACAGCCAAAAGAAGGTGAGAATGACAAAGGCATCCGGATTAACTTTGATCCTTGGATGTCTCAATTACGATAGGCAGTGATGTGGTTCAAGCCTTCAGGTTGATAGGTAACTGGGCTGTTGCATCGAAAGGGTGGAGTACTGGTGTCTCCGGATCACTGGTCGCTGAAGCGGGGCTGCAAATTATGATGGTGTTGGATCATCTCTTCGAATGACTTTGTTGTCTTTGCTGCTGGTTCTGGATGGGTAGTTTTTTCTTTTGTTATGCATATTCCTTGTCATTTGGTCATCCTTGTCTATGTCACTCTTTCTATGTAATAGTTGCTTCTGTTTAGAATGTCATTCTCGTCTGGATGACGAGAGTCTGAGCACTGCAGATGGGTACGTTTTGGTGGTGTAGCAAGACTTCTTATGAACTATCATGTCTTGCTGTTTATGTCAGTAGTAGTCACTAGTCAGTGTTTGAATGTTGTATATATCATTGTTTCGAACTGTTTATTGTCTCGAACTACTGGTGGGCTAAATGAGGGCATCACCATTCTCCAGTGTTCATAGTATATCTCCTTTTTTCAAGTTATATAATTTGACCTCACTGTCTTTTCAAAAGATCCTAAAAAAAGGCCGGGCTCTCCAAAAAAGAAAGAATAAGGACTCTTAGGCCGACATGTGGGCGCCACTGGTGTTTTCGTGCACTTGCACGCCGAGAGCATATTGGCACATGCTCGAAATTCATGCTACCTTTTCATCCCTACTCTCCCGGCCCTCCCCCACCTCTAGAATCTCGATTCCTACTCCAGTTCCCCCAAATCCCCCTCATGTACTCCCTGTACTCAAGCGCACTATCATGTCACTGGTCAACGCAGATCTCCGAGCCAGAGATCCTGAGGTTCGTCCTGCCATCGGTCGCTACGTGCTGTCGCTCAACAGTGGCATGACGGCGCTTGACGACCAGTTAGCCGGCGAAGTGCTGAGGGTAACCATCAACGGCGACCGGCCTCCCGTCTCGCCGGACGACCTTGTCAAAGCTCTTGGCATTGCGCACGGCATCCAAATAAGTGACTTGCTCGTCGAAGTATGTCCGCCACCGGCTGATTTCTTCGTCAGGTTCCGAACAACTTTCGACTGTAGTCATGTGTTCGAATCTTCCCGACGTTTGTTCTGCGATGGCGCGCTGGTGAGCTTTGATCGATGGCACCCAGGATGGGGCTCGGTGCCCTCTGAGCTTGAGTTTTTAACAAAGCTTACCTTCCACGGCATGCCTCGACGTGCTTGGAATAGCGAGTCCATGAATGAGCTTATCAACGACCTTGGAGGTGAGCTCGTAAGTATGTTTGTTCCTCCAGACAGCTGGGCTCTGATGGTTATGGCATGGATGAAGAAGCCGTCCACCATACTGAAGGTGATTGGTGTTGAGATACCGGTGCAGGAACCGGGGTTGTACTATTCATCGCCACCAAGGCCGTCGCGGACCACGTTAGGGATGTACCTGTATCGAGTGTTCATGCATGTCGAAGAAGTGGTCAATCCATCAATCGAAGTCATGCCGCCGCCGCTGGTGCCAGGGTCCATCGACGACGTCCATTACAGGAGTCAACGTCAGACTTTCCCCGTGTTGCTCGGAACGATGGATGGCACAGGGCCTGCTCCATCGCGCGGCGGAGGCCACTGCTTCTTTGGGAGAAGAGGCAGGGATGGCTGCCTGGATGTGCTCTAATTTGAGGTAACAACTGAATCTTGTCAGATAGTACTAGTTAAATCCGAGCTATGGGTTTGAAGCACTGATATGCCAGTACATTTGATTGTGACCTGTTCTAATTTTGTACCTGAACTTTTTTTAGAAAGGGTTGTACGTCAACTTAATGTGCTAGCAGAACTTATTGTGTTGTCTGTCTGTTTTCTTTGCACAACATTCAAGATATTTCCCCGTCATTTATAAAGACGATGAACCGTTATGTACGACTTCGTTGGTTTCAACATAGCCCTTCCCGTAGCGATCCACTGCTTCCATCCTGATTGTGTCGCCTGCGTGAAATTTTTGTATGCAAGTTCAGTGTGCTATGATGTTCTATATGATTGTGTTAACTATATAAGTTTTTACTGAGCATCAGCAATGCATATGGCTGAAAGATGTATTTACGAGCATCGACCGATGGGTCTCTCTCTCTCTCTATCTCTCTCTCTCACACACACACACAAGCGCACACGCACAAGTGGGACCCATTGAATTATTTATTTGCTCGTGACAGCTTTTAATTAGGTTCCACTGTAATCTAACTTTTTTCTTAAGTTATTAATTGAGCTCAATGACTTCAAAAAGTTGTACAAAAGCCTTGTTTGGGTCTTTCCAGCGTCCCTGAATGTAGGCTGAGTAACCATGTTAGGTTGTACTGTACTACACAGGCCTTTTTTTTCAACATCAGCAATGCAACTGGGCCGACAGTTGTACACAATATCCGGGACAACTTGTTATCCGGCCTGCTGGGCTGCAAAGTTTCCTAGGAGGTATGCATTAGGCTTAACAAGAAAATGGACTTTAAGAAATAATAAATGGGATGTAATTATAATAACTGGGCAATTACTATGCACCAAACACGTAATTAGTTTGAAAAATATATTGTTTTTGGAATTTGGAAATTTTAATTTCATTACTTGTTGCGCGCGCAATATTTCATTGGATTTTAACGTGATACAACTTTATTTTGAAATTATATTTAACCTGACTAGAAATTTCGGATAAAAATATTTCAGATCCCATCAAAATGTGGGTTTTTTTTTTGAATTCTATTTTGAGCGGTTGTTTGAAATTATTAATCGCTGTCCTAGCTAGAAGTTGGGCTGTACTTTTAACAAACCCGTAAATGGACTGTAGTAAATTCCATTAGAATTGAAAAATGGGTTGTATATTCTTACAAATTGCAAATGGGCTATATGTTCTCTGCCAAATCCGAGCTGTGGGCCTACTAAGTTGACGCATACCAAGGGCTTTGTCAACTTAGTCAATATAAATGATTCTAGCTGCAGTGATCGTACGATGTCCATCCAACGGCCGTAGTGCTTCTTTAACCTCTAGTCTTCTTGCTCCAGCCACCCAAAGCAGTGCCGGTCGTGTCGCGTGCTCCTGCCTCCCGTGGCCGGCTGTGATGCCGCGGAGGCCTCACCGCCCCGTATTACTCCCACCACTGGCCAGGCCATCCCTTTACTCACCCACACCCCCTGTTATTCTGCGACGATGGCAGCCTCACGCCGCAGCCGAACCAGTGAACCCTCGTACTCCTCTCCGCGCGGGCTACCACTACTCCGTCTTCCCCGGCTCCGCGTCGTCCCCTTCCTAGGCCTCGCCATCGTCCATACCACCGCCCTGGTGCTCTCGGCACGGCGTGGTGAACGTGGTCAACGACTGACTTCCATCGGAAGAGTACTATACGTGGAGAGGCTCACAGCTGGGTCCGGGCGGCCGCAAGGAAGTGCCTCCTTATTACGCGCAAAATAATTATTCCTCCACCTAACAGCAGGGACCCACCGGACGGGCCACCTTATTTCGCGAAAAAACGTTTCCCCCTGACTGCTGGGACCCACCGGACGGGCCAGCGTATTTCGCGAAAAAACGTTCCCCGCGCTGTCAGCTCAGACCCACCGGAAGTGCCTCCTTATTACGCACAAAAAAATGAATACTCTCCCTGCTAGCTGGGACCCACCATGGTGGGAGGCTGACTTGTAGGCCTACTAAGTTGACTGGGACGGGGACCTTTGTCAACGTTAGTCAATATGAACGATTCTAGCTCCAGTGACCGTACGATGGCCATCCAACGGCCATAGTGCTTTTTCAACCTCTCGTGTTCTTGCTCCAGCCGCGCAAAGCAGCGTCGGTCGTGCCGCATGCTCCTGCCTCCCGTGGCCGGCTGTGTTGCTGTGGAGGCCTCATCGCCCTATACTATTCCCACTGCTGGCCAGGCCCTGCAGCGACGGCAGCCTCACACCACAGCCGAACCAGTGAACCCTCGTACTCCTCTCCGCGCGGGTTTGCACTGCCGCGTCTTCCCCGGCTCCCCGTCGTCCCCTTCCTAGGCCTCGCCGTCGTCCACCGCCATGGTGCTCTCGGCGCGGCGTGGTCAATGTGGTCAACGACCGACTTCCATTAGAAGAGTACTGTACGTGGAGAGGCTGACAGCTGGGTCCATGGTAGCCGCAAGGAAGTGCCTCCTTATTACGCGGAAAATAATTGTTCCTCCACCTGACAGCAGGGACCCACCATACGGGCCACTAGTATTTCATGAAAAAAATGTTTCCCCCTGACTG
>NC_041391.1:702000987-702034094 GCF_002162155.2 Triticum dicoccoides | reverse complement strand
CCACCGGAAGTTCCTCCTTATTACGCACAAAAAAATAAATACCCCCTGCTAGCTGGGACCAACCTTGGTGGGAGACTGGCTTATGGGCCTACTAAGTTGACTGGGACGGAGGCCTTTGTCAACTTTAGTCAATATATGAACGATTCTAGCTCCAGTGACCGTACGATGTCCATCCAACGACCGTAGTGCTTCTTCAACCTCTGGTCTTCTTGCTCCAGCCGCCCAAAGCAGCGTCAGTCGTGCCGCCTGCTCCTGCCACCCATGGCCGGCTGTGATGCCGCGGAGACCTCACCGCCCCCTACTACTCCCACCGCTGGCCAGGCCATCCCTCTACGCACCCACACCCCCTGTTATTCTGCGGCGACGGCAGCCTCACACCGCAGCCGAACGAGTGAACCCTCATACTCCTCTACGCGTGGGCATCCACTGTCGCGTCTTCCCCGGCTCCGCGTCGTCCCCTTCCTAGGCTCCACCGTCGTCCACCGCCCTGGTGCTCTCGGCGCGGCGTGGTCAACGTGGTCAAGGAATGGCTTCCATCGGACGTGGACTATACGTGGAGAGGCCGACAGCTGGGTCCACGGCCGCAGCAAGGAAGTGCCTCCTTATTACGCGCAAAATAATTATTCCTCCACCTGACAGCGGGGACCCACTGGATGGGCCACCATATTTAGCGAAAAAACATTTCCCCTTGTCTGCTGGGACCCACCAATTACATCTTCGCATGCAAGGAAGTGCGTCCGAAAAAAAATGATTCGCCCCCTGACTGCTGGGACCCACCAGCTACATCTTCACACGCAAGGAAGTGCCTGACAGTCGGGACCCACCTGGTCGAAGCGTACGTAGCGTTGTCATTCTGGTCGTGAACGTGTACGTACATATATACTGGAGGATGTAGAGACGCGCATGTGTCGTAGTAGAGGCGTGCACGTGTCATAGTAGAGGCGCACACGTAGCATGTACACGTACGTACAGCAGCGAGGGTGCAAGAAAGAAAATACGGCCATGTACGTACATACAGGCAGGGTCTCGAATGCCTATCGCGCATACGTACATGGCTGGGTTGGAACGGAGAAACATCATCATCGTCGTCGTGTTCATGGGGAGCCAACCGGCTGGGTCGGAATGGAATGCGTGGCCGTGTTCATCGGGAGGGCTTGGACGGAATAGGCGATGGAAACGAGGCCTGGCGTACCACACAACGGAGGAAACGGTCTTGTGTTCGACCGGCCATGTTCGAAACAGGGTCGTGTTGATCGGGAGGGGCCTAGCGTACCGCAAAACGGAGGAAACGGACCTCCTACAGTCGAAACGGGGGTCCTGTTGATCGGGAGGGGTGTGGCGTACCGCAAAACAGAGGAAATAGACCTCCTACGGTCGAAACGGGGGTCCTGTTCATCAGGAGGGTTGTGGCGTACCGCAAAACGGGACTCCACGGGATACTGTTCATCTCCACCGTCGACCTCCTCCAGCCTCCACGAGCTACCGTCGACCTCCTCCAGCCTCCACGGGCTCCTGTTCATCCAGCCTCCACCGCGCTCTACTCCACCGGCTACTGTTCAACCACCCCTCCACCGTCTACTGTTCATCCAGCTCTCCACCGTCTACTGTTCATCCAGCCCTCCACACCACGGGGTCCTGTTCAACCACCCCTCCACGGCCACCCCTCCACCGCCTACTGTTCATCCAGCCCTCCAGACCACGGAGTCCTGTTCATCCAGAGGCAATGCCACCACTCATTGTTCATCCAACCCCCCCTGCAATGGTCACTGTTCATCCAATCGATCGGCTTTAGTTAGCAGCAGTAGCGAAGGAATCGCTCCATCGTGTTCAGTTAACAGCCATCGATCGATCGCTCGGGTTCAGTAACGCGTAGCCTGCAGTGCAATCGCTCGGGTTCAGTTAGAGCCCAACGCCTCGCTCGGGTTCAGTTAGAGCCAACGCCTCGCACACACGCGCGTACCTGTACGAGAGAAACGCGCATCGCTCGGCCCCCGACCTCCCACCGTAACCGGCAACTCCCCGAAATTTTCTTCCCCCTCGCTTCTACCACGGTTTTTTCCGTCATGGACGGCCCAAAGAATGTCATGAAGCTGCGTCTTCGGCCCGCCCAGGACGAAAAGCCCATTTTCTGTCATGATTTTTCGTCATAGAAGTAGGAGCCCACCACATCTATGATGATACTGGGTTTTGTCACAATTATTGTCATAGAAGTGTCATATGTATGACAGAAAAAAAATCCGTTTGGCCCAAAATGTCACGGATGTGTCTTTTTTTTTGTAGTGAAGGGAGGGAGTCCTGCCCCCGGTGGGAGTAGGACTCCCCCTGGCGCGCCTCCTCCTGGCCGGCTGCCCCCTCCCCCCTTGCTCCTTTATATACGGGGGCAGGCGGGCACCTCTAAACACAACATTGATCATTGATCTCTTAGCCGTGTGCGGTGCCCCCCTCCACCATATTCCACCTCGATAATATCGTAGCGGTGCTTAGGCGAAGCCCTGCGTCGGTAGCATCATCAACACCGTCATCACGCCATCGTGCTGATGGAACTCTCCCGCAAAGCTCTGCTGGATCGGAGTTCGTGGGATGTTATCGAGCTGAACGTGTGCTGAACTTGGAGGTGCCGTACGTTCGGTACTTGGATCGGTCGGATCGTGAAGACGTACAACTACAACAACCGTGTTGTGCTAACGCTTTCGCTTATGGTCTACGAGGGTACATGGACAACACTCTCCCCTCTCGTTGCTATGCATCACCATGATCTTGTGTGTGCATAGGATTTTTTTTGAAATTACTGCGTTCCCCAACATTATGATCTCAACAGAGCAGGAA
Organism: Triticum dicoccoides; assembly: GCF_002162155.2. Taxonomy (NCBI): domain Eukaryota; kingdom Viridiplantae; phylum Streptophyta; class Magnoliopsida; order Poales; family Poaceae; genus Triticum; species Triticum dicoccoides. The sequence goes on along the minus strand of NC_041391.1, from coordinate 702,031,268 downwards.
AACAGAACCTTCATATGAGGCAGGAAAGTACTTCTATTCGTTTGATTACGACATCTAAAATATTTGATCGGTCCGTCTCTGGATGATGGAATGAATCGGATGAGTTCTTCACACCACTCTCGTGTGCTAAAAAACCTCATCCTTAAATTAGTGAATGATGTCGGAAAATATGCATTTTGGTAGGAACTTGTTTATGGGCTACCGAAATATCAGTACGACTCAGAATACAATGGAATCAACAAGAAGCAACTTCGTGAGCATCTGGTTAGCCCTGCTCGTCGTGTTTGCAACGAGGGAGATGGCTCGAGTAGGAGGTTATTAGGTTGCCAAATAGAGGTTATTTTTGCTACAATGAGGGATTGTTTGGTGAAAAAAAGCACATATGTTGTTGCTTATCTATTGCAAGTTGCTGGTGCTTGCACATATGCTGAGTGGATTAAAAGGGAGTGGGAGGGCATATCTAAGACAATCATTAGGGATCTTGCCATGAAGAACATGAAGCTGGAGAGTACGGTCAAAGAGTGTGAGGCAAAAGTACAATACAGAGCAATCAATGAAAGAGGGCAATGGGTAGGATGCAGAAAGAAAGACTATTGTCTAGGGATAGGATGTCGGGATTTCAACTGTTATGTATCTTCCCATATTTGCCCTTATGTTTGTTGTCATTGTTTTTTAGTTTGTTGTCATTGTTAGCACGTAGGACATGTGTAATGAGTGATGCTATTGTGCTGTTGAGACATCATGATATATTGTTTGATGTTAAAATATGGAATATTTAGTAGATAAGTGAATATGGTACTTAACTGAATACTCCATGTCTTAGCATTAGTGATAAGCAGTACTTATATGCGATAAGTAGTACTGCTTATATGTGATAAGTGGAGTATTTAGCATTAGTACTTATATGCGATAAGTCCAGTGACTTATATGTGATAAGCAGTACTGCCAATATGTGATAAGTCAACCACTTATATCAGAAAGGCAGCATTACTTATATGTGGTACGTACTAAGATGATAATGCACTTGACTTATAGAAAAACAGACTCACATGACAATTCAGGTCACTTATGCAAACAGTACACTCACATGATAAATCAGGTGACTTATAACAGAAAACACACAACACCTATACATGTTATATAAAGCTTCAAAATTGTTTCTTAGTAAGATGTCACATTTACAAAAATCAATGGAATATGCTTTGACCCATGTCTTTGTATCCAATTTCTCGGTCCAGTGTAATTCTGCTACACTGTGTTCGTCTATCTTCTGACAGTTTACTCTCCACTTGACCTGGTTAGTTGATCTGTTCATAACACATAGGTCATGCTTTAGCACACCGTCTTTGTGCTTCTAAACTAGTAAAATGTACAACACCCTGCGAGTAGCTCAACGGATAAACTGACATGGGAACTGCCTCCGCCCGAAAAAAGAGGATCTCGTACGCAGGCGGAAAGGAGGTGACGCAGCTTCCCTTTGCGCGCCGCCAGCATTGCCGTTGGTTCCCTCTCCCTACGTCGCCTGCTTCGGCGGCAGGAGGGAGCGGGAACCTCGGATCTATGCATGGGGTGGGTTCGCATTTGGGTTAGGGTTGTGGGAGATATTGTTTAGGCTGTTGAGGTGGCGTCGCGTCTGAATAAGTTTCCTCGGGTTTCGTTCATGGTCAGACGGAGCTCTTGCCTTCGTCTAGGAGCCAGCGGGGTGGGGGATCCCCGGATCTCGTCGAGGTTGCGGGTTATGGTGTCTGGAGGTCAACTGTCACTAGACGGTTGGGTCGTCGGATGGGAGGTGGTTGTGTGGAGACGTTGTTTTTTCTTCCTCCTCATCGGTATGATTTTTTGCTGTTGCTCTTCTTCATTCTTTGTGCCAGTGCTGGAGGGATTCCCTACTTTGCCCGGGTGGTTGTCCCGGCCATGGTGCCGTAACCGGATCCTAGTTCTCTTCCACCTGAAAGGGGCACATATAGCGGTACTCAAAACCATAGATGGCGAAGGCTGGTGCAGGTGTGTTGGATGCACAGGTGTGCCCTTGTCCTTTTGGCGCCGGTGTGAAGAAAAAGGGAAGCAGCATGGCGACGATTATGCCGTTGTTGAAGATGATGACCTGCTAGTGTCTGGTTGCAGATTCTAGTGTTGCAAGTGTCTTCTCACAAGATTTAGGAATGATGACACAGAGCTCCGAAGATCTTTGTGTTTTACTGGTTGTCATAGGGTGTTTTCTGTTTGTTGGATTCTTTATACATGTGTTAGGGTCTGCTTGTACGTGTCGAAGACTTTGTATTATTTTGTGATTTGAATACAAGCATACTTTAAAAACCAAATAACAAATGAAGATAGGCAGACGATAATCCTACATCTACGTAAAAGGTACATAATCCTATGTAACCTTCCTAACTAATTCCCCCCCAGGTTTTCTAGGGGGTGGGTCCTTCCTCCTCCATTGATTCAATCCCATGTTTTAATGTTATTTGTTCCATAAAAATCATAAATAATTTTACGTAGGTGTATTATTTGTTCCATAAAGTCTAAGCTTGGGGATGCCCCGGAAGGCATCCCCTCTTTCTTCAACAAGTATCAGTATGTTTTCGAATTCGTTTCATTCATGCATTATGTGCAAGTCTTGGAGCGTCTTTTGCATTTAGTTTTCATTTTTCTTTTATGCACCATGCTGGTATGAGATAATCCTTGGTTGATTTATAGAATGCTCATTGCACTTCACTTAAATCTTTTGAGTGTGGCTTTATAGAATGCTTCATGTGCTTCACTTATATCATTTGAACTCTGGATTGCCTGTTTCTCTTCACATAGAAAACCGCCATTTGTAGAATGATCTTTTGCTTCACTTATATTAGAGCGTGGGCATATCTTTTATAGAAAGAATTAAATTCTCTTGCTTCACTTATATCTATTTAGAGAGATGACAAGAATTGGTCATTCACATGGTTAGTCATAAAATCCTACATAAACTTGTAGATCGCTGAATATGATATGTTTGATTCCTTGCAATAGTTTTGCAATATAAAGATGGTGATATTAGAGTCATGCTAGTGGGTGGTTGTGGATTGTAGAGGCACTTGTGTTGAGGTTTGCAAGTCCCGTAGCATGCACATATGGTAGCCATTGTGTGACAAATTTGAAGCATGGGGTATTTCTTTGATTGTCTTCCTTATGAGTGGCGGTCGGGGACGAGCAATGGTCTTTTCCTACCAATCTATCCCCCTAGGGTCATGCGTAGTAGTACTTTGCTTCGAGGGCTAATAAACTTTTGCAATAAGTATATGAGTTCTTTATGACTAATGTGAGTCCATGGATTATACGCACTTTTACCTTTCCATCATTGCTAGCCTCTTCGGTACCGCGCATTGCCCTTTCTCACCTCGAGAGTTGGTGCAAACTTCGCCGGTGCATCCAAACCCCGTGATACGATATGCTCTATCACACATAAACCTCCTTATATCTTCCTCAAAACAGCCACCATACCTACCTATCATGGCATTTCCATAGCCATTCCGAGATATATTGCCATGCAACTTTCATCATCATCATATACATGACTTGAGCATTCATTGTCATATTGCTTTACATTATCGTAAGATGGCTAGCATGATGTTTTCATGGCTTTTCCATTTTTTTGATATCATTGCTATGCTAGATCATTGCACATCCCGGTACACCGCCGGAAGCATTCATATAGAGTCATATCTTTGTTGCAGTATCGAGTTGTAATATTGAGTTGTAAGTAAATAAAAGTGTGATGATCATCATTATAGAGCATTGCCCCATGAAAAAGAAGAAAAAATAAAAAAAGGAAAAAAGGAAAGGCCAAAGAAGCTTCAATAAAAAGGGGGGCCAAAGAAGCCCACCAAAAATAAAAAATAAAAAAAGAAAAAGAAAAAAGGGGCAATGTTACTATCCTTTTTCCACACTTGTGCTTCAAAGTAGCACCATGTTCTTCATGTAGTGTGTCTCATATTTTGTGCTTGAAAGTAGCACCATGTTCTTCATATACATTGTCTCCTATGTTGTCACTTTCATATACTAGTGGGAATTTTCATTATAGAAATTGGCTTGTATATTCCAACGATGGTCTTCCTCAAATGCCCTAGGTCCACTAGTAGAAAAACACCTAATAGTCCCGGTTTGTAAGGGCCTTTAGTCCCGGTTCATGAACCGGGACTAATGGGTCGTTACTAATACCTCCACCCATTAGTCCGGGTTCAAACACGAACCGGGACTAATGTGCCTCCACGTGGCCCTGTGCGCCGAGCCCAGTCAAGGGGCCTTTGGTCCCGGCTGGTGGCTCCAACCGGGACCAAAAGGCATCCACGCTTCAGCATTCCAGTGTCTGGGGTTTTTGTTTTTTTAAAGGAGGGGGGGTTGGGGGGTTTTGGGGAGTTAATTTAGGTGTTTCATATATTGTGTTAGCTAGCTAATTAATAGAGAGAAGTGTCCTCTCTTATGTCCGTGCTTGGTCGACGCTACGTACTATATATACATAAGTGATCGAGAGAACCATTCAGTACAGAAGTTCATCATGCATACCGAGAGAGTGATCGATCGACCTCTCCTTCTCCGAGAGATTGGTCGAACAATAACTTTTTGTATCATGTATCCGACGCTACTAGCTACATACATGTACAATATGTATAAGATCTCTTAATTACAAACCCCTAGCAATTGAAATCAATTTCCACATGGTATTATCCGGCTTTACTGATGACGTGGTCAAGAAAGAATCCCGCCAATTCCTCTTGAATTGCTTTCATGCGATCTGGTTCTAGGAGTTCATTCCGCATCTACCACGTCTAATTTGAAGAAGGGGGTTAATTAATACATATATATGAATGAAACTCAACAGAAATGATGGTGTAATAAAATGAAATTATGAATATTATTGCTTACACACTTCATATTGTCTTTTAGAGTAGCCCCGCTTGTTTTTCAAAGTCGCGGTGTGGATGAACTCGCACACGTAGTATCCACAAAAATCATTCCCTTGTTCCTGCCACAAGCACTTTACGAGAAATAGAGGTCAATCAAACGGATAATGAAGCATTATAAATGGCATTGACGAAAGTATAGCTATAGAATCAACGGGAGATGCGCGCAACTAGCTAGCCAGTAGTACTTACTTTCGGGTATGTATATCGCAGCTCCTTCGGCAGTCCCGGAGCTTCTGCGGTGAACTGTTTCCAAACCCTACAAGACAAAGAAAATAATTATTATTACTTGAGATATCAGGAAATGAACAAAAAGTTGCCGATATGGTGCAATAATGATCGATTGAACTTACTTGTTGAGCAATTCAGTCATGTCCGCATAGGTTTCGGGATCTTTCCGTCTCGAGTCTAAGACGGTTACTAGTCGGCGCTCAAGCTTAATCTCCAGAACAACATAGTGGTACCTGCGCACGCATGCATAACTCATCAATTACATTACTATAACCTCGCTCGAGTAATAAGGGAAACCGAATATGCACACGATAGTAACACTCAATGGCCGTTGTAAGGAAAGAGTATGGTATCTTTGTTTTAATTTTTGATCAACGATCGTAGCAAGTTTTCCTCGGCCTCTTTGACGTCCTTTTTAACCAGAAATTCATCTATGATATTTGTGTTAATGAACCCAATATCATAAATTTCTTGTTTTTTGCACTCGACGATCTTCAATCTGCATAATATATTGAAGATAATTAATTATAAATACATGCAATGAAAGAGTCGAGCTATATATAGAGACTTAATGACAGAAATAGTACTTACAGGCAGTAGCAAAAGACCATTAATTTATCGAGGGCCTTTTGATTGAAGAACGCGAAGAACTCATCAAATGGAACACACAACTGATCATTTGAAACGAGGTCGTGCTCCTCTTTAATGTTCAGATACAAACTGTTCATCCCCTCACACTCTCTGCGGGTTTTCATGTACCAACTATGGAATCTTCGCATCATTGTTGTCAGAGATTTTTCATCTTTGACGAGAGGCTTCCCGTACTCGTATCTGTGTTCCTCCACCTCCATGAAATCAGGAAGTGCATCGTCAGGTAGGTAATCTTCAAGATTGCCATAACCGGCCACCGTCCCCGGAGCATTAGACACATTGAGCGGGGGGCACGATTGCTGTGCTTGTTCGCCAAGCTGGGCAATTTTCTTCCCCTTTGCTCGTTCTTTTAACCTTTTATCACTGACAGTAGTTCCCGACCGCTGCGCTTGGAGATATGTCTGTTCAGTAATGCGCTGATAGTTGGTTCTCGGCGGAGACTTTGGTGGTTTCCTCAGGGCATCGATAGTGCGCTTTGCTTTCACCGGATCTACCTTCTCCTCCGGAGGTGGACGTCTCTTTGCTTTCACCCCTTCAAAGAACTCCTTCTCATGGGTCCGCACAATCGTATCGTTTTCCTCCTCGGTCCTCTCATACGGTAACTTCTCTAGAGGCTTGAGAGGTGGACCGTATTTGTATTGCCTCCCGCCTCTGGTTGTGCTGCTAGACGCCGGAGCAGACGGAGCGGCTGCGGCGTCTGTCATCTTTCGTGCTTGCTTACGAGGCGGTGGAGAAGGAGTACGGCGCGCCGGAGCAGCCGGGGCGGCGGCGGGTCTCTTCCTCCCTTGCTGGCGAGACAGAGAAGGAGGAGGCTGCTGGCTGCTCGGGAGCGCCGGTGCAGGTGGAGAAGGAGGCGGAGTGCCGCCACGCGCCGGAGAAGGAGGCGGAGTTCCGCCACACGTGCCCTGATCGTCACTCGCCGGAGGAGGAGGCGGTGGAGGGGGCAGAGTGCCCTGACTCGCAGGAGGAGGAGGAGGAGGCGGAGCCGTCCAGTTCGGAAGTTTGATGAGCTCCTTCCGCCATAGGCATGGAGGCTTCAGAGCAGAACCCAGCCTAGTCTCCCCTTCACCGGTAGGGTGGTCAAGCGGGAGGTCCTCAAATCCCTCCGTTATATCATCCACCATCACCTTAGCATATCCTTCTGGAATCGGCTGGCAGTGATAAGTTGTGCCAGGTCCACTAGGATAAACAGAGCCAACAGCCGCCTTGACCTTCAAATTCATCCATCGCGCCATTATGTGGAAATTTTGAGACTCCGTGATATCATCCACGGGATAGCTGGCAGGAGCCGTCAAGACATGCTCCAGCTGAAGCAGCTCGGTGGAAGCCACGCTGCTTCTCCGCTGAGATGGCGGGGTAGCTTCGGGGGAAGCTTCGACAGGTCGTTCACTGCGATCTGCTGCTTCTCGTTCCTCTTCTCGTTCCTCTAGCCCCATTACCCTTTCGTGCAGCGCCTGCAGTTGGCCCTACTCCAGTTTCTTCCTCCTCTTGTGGGTTTTGTAACCCCCTGCGTCCGGAAAACCAACCTTCCACGGAATGGAGCCTGGCGTGCCTCGTGTCCATCCAGGGTGCTCAGGATTCCCAAGGGCCATTGTGAGCTCGTCCTTCTCCCTGTTTGGAATGAACGTCCCTCGCTGCGCTGCATCGATATAGTGTCGAAGGTTCTTGACTAGTATTTGTAGTTGCTCGTCCGTCCAATGGCACTTCCCTGTAACAGGGTCCAAGGTTCCGCCAGCCCCGAAGAACCAAGTCCGGCAATGGTCTGGCCAGTACATTGTCTCTGGTTCGATCCCTTTTTCAAGCAGATCATGCTCAGCCTTGGACCACTTAGGCCGGGCTTTGAGGTAGCCACCTGACCCCGTGCGATGGTGAAGCTTCTTCTTCGCAGCATTTTTCTTGTTTTTCGCCGACATCTTCTTACTCTTTTCTGATGTCTTGTGGGCCACAAATGCGGGCCAGTGATCTTTGATCTTCTCATATTTGCCGATGAATTATGGTGTCTTTTTTTTTGACAAACTGGTTCAGCTCTTTCCTCCACCTCCTCATTAGGGTTGCCATCTTCTTAAGAGCACAAGACTTGATTAATTGCTCTTTAACTGGCTTCTCCGGATCCTCCTCTGGCGGTAGGGTGAAATTTGCCTTCAGCTGAGTCCAAAGATCTTCTTTCTGCATATCATTGACATAAGACACCTCAGGGGCTTCCTCCTTAGGCTTATACCATTGCTTGATGCTGATCGGGATCTTGTCCCTAACAAGAACCCTGCACTGAGCAGAAAATGCCTTCCTTTTCCGGATGGGTTCAATCGGTTCGCTGTTGGGCGCGATTTCTATGATCTCAAACTTTTCATCCGAGCTCACCTTTTTCTTCGGGCCTCGTCTCCTTACCGAAGTTGTGCTCGATCCGGAGGGCTAGAAATTATAAGGAAGAAAGACAAGAGTAATTAATATGTGTACATATACCAAAACAATGGAAGCATCAATTAACTAGTCAGCACGGGATTAACTAATATATATATATATATACCTGGCCGGACTTGGTTCGGTCACCGGAGCAGTCAACACGGTCTCCTTCTTGTACCTCCATTGTGTCATCGGAGCCATCATGAACATAGTCCTCTTCTTGTACCGGCATTAATGGGCCGAAGCCATCATGAACATAGCCCTCTACTTCACCCAGTCCTTCCAGCTGACCATCGGTGTCGAGGAGAAATGACGCAACTTCATCACTTCCATTTGCGATTATGTCCCCCAACATCGCTTCTGTTTCTTCGTCTCGGGAGTGCTCCATAGTTTCTGCAAATATTTACAACATGTCAATTATTATTCAAACATGGTACAGATGGATATATATATATATATATTAGTGGCAAATGTAGAACTAGCTAGCTAATCACAATAAGGAATCATGTTAGTGGTCTCGACGCTGCTTCTCTAGGGTTTGGGATCGCCTCGACACAATGCTTCAAGGGTTTGGGGTGGCCTCGACGATAACACTCTTTTAACTTGGTAAATTTGGGTGGCCTCGAGAGTTTTGGTCGAGCGAGAGGGCCGAGGGGGGTGCTGCCGTTGTATAGGTTATCACGGTCGAGAGGGGGTATATATATCGATCGCCCCTCATCTCGAAGTTATCTCGAGGGGGCGGCGAGGGCGAAGGCGAGCAGCCTGACGGCGACAGACCCAATAAAACATAAGAAAACAAAGAAGAAATAAAAAGAGGAGAAGAAGAAAGGAATAGAGGAGAAGATCGAAGAAAAAAACTAAAAAAAAGAGGAGAAGAAGAAAGGAATAGAGGAGAAGAAGAAAAAATAGAATTTTTCTATTTTTTCTTCTCCTCCTCTATTCCTTTCTTCTTCTCCTCTTCCTTTTCTTCTTTTTTGTTCTTCTTATTTATTTCTCCTCTATTCCTTTCTTTCTTCTTCTCCTCTTCTTTTTCTTCTTCTCCCTCGAGAAAGGAAAATAATTAAGGAAAAGGAAGAAAAGAGGAAGAAGGAAGAAGGAAGAAGAAGAAGAAAGGAATAGAGGACAAGAAGAAAAAATAGATTTTTTTTCTATTTTTTCTTCTTCTCCTCTATTCCTTTCTTCTTCGCCTCTTCTTTTTCTTCTTCTTTCTTCTTCTTATTTATTTCTCCTCTTCTTTTCCTCTCCTCTTCTTCTCCTTTCTTTCTCTTCTTATTTTCCTTTTTCCTCTCATTCTTTTTCTTCTTCTTCTTCCTTCTTCCTTCTTCCTCTTTTCTTCCTTTTCCTTATTTTACTTTTTCCTCTACACTAACCTAATTAAAATGCACTAACCTAAAATCGATATCTACTAACAACCTAAATAAAAAATTAATACATATATGAAAAAACATATATAAACAAAAAAATGCTATGAACATTATATTCATACATACATAGCCATATCCATTCATCATATAGCTACCACATACATATATACATTAATTATATATATGAAAAAAATGCAATGAACAAAAAATACACATGTATGTATGAAAAAAAAGCACTGAACAGAGCCTCGACGATGGCGGCTCACAACGGGGGCGGCCGGCAAGGGCGACGGCGGCGGCGGCGAGAGCGTCGGCAATGACCACGGCGGGCCGGGGCAGGGGCGTGGCCGGCGACGACGGCGACGGTGACGGCGATGATGGGCGCGGGCGACGACGACGGCGTCGGCGGGGGCACGCGGACTGCGTCGGGGCGGCGCGCGGACGGCGTCTGGGCGGCGCGCGGCATCGGGCAGCGGACGGCGTCGATCTGGGCAGCCTGGCGGCGTCGATGAGCTCGGCGTCGTCAGGCGGGCCGGGGGCAACTGGCGATGTGTTCGTCAAATTTTCCTAAGTGTTGTATATATAGCAAGAGCATTGGTCCCGGTTCGTGAGTCCAACCGGGACCAAAGGCCTCTTTTCAGCAGCCCAAAGGGCGGGAAGCGGCGACCTTTGGTCCCGGTTGGTGGCACCAACCGGGACTAAAGGGTGGGCATTGGTACCGGTTGGTGCCACGAACCGGTACCAAAGGACCATGTGCTGCCAGCGTCGGGGCCAAAGTTTAGTCCCACCTCGCTAGTTGAGAGGGGAGCGCAGTGGTTTATAAGCCCCACTGCCACACCCCTCTCGAGCTCCTCTCCACCGTAGGCTTGCGGGCCTATTTGCTACTGCTTTGCCTGATGGACCTTTTGGGCCTACTGCAGGCCTGAATCCTGGCCCATGGTTGGGTTTCTAGTCGTATTCAGGCCGTGGGGCCCAGTAGGAGGCATTTTTTTGTTTTTTTTCTTGCTTTATTTATTTTATTTTGTTTCTACTTACAACAAAATACTTATTGTTGCTATTTTTAATTATTTTCCAGTTTTTTTGTTTTGTTTTCTGCATTATTTATTTTCTTTTGTTTTTTGCTTTATTTTTTGTCAGGCACATCATTCTCTGCCTTCCACTGCAGCAATTCCAGTACGGTACCGAGCTTTGTGTTGCCATCTTCGCAATTGGGGTACAACCCTTTTTTGTGGTCCTCTAACATGCGATCGAACTTCAGCTTCTCCTTTTGACTTTCGCATTGCGTCCTTGCATCGACAATGACCCGGCGGAGATCATCATCAACGGGCATATCGTCTGGTTCCTCTTGATCTTCAGCAGCTTCGCCTGTTGCAGCATCATCGTGCACATCGTCTGGTTCCTTTTGATCTTCAGTAGCATCACCGTATTCAGGGGGCACATAGTTGTCATCGTACTTTTCTTCTTCACCGTCTTCCATCATAACCCCTATTTCTTCGTGCCTCGTCCAAACATTATAGTGCGGCATGAAACCCTTGTAAAGCAGGTGGGTGTGAAGGATTTTCCGGTCAAAGTAAGACTTCGTATTCCCACATATAGGGCATGGACAACACATAAAACCATTCTGCTTGTTTGCCTCAGCCACTTCGAGAAATTCATGCACGCCCTTAATGTACTCGGAGGTGTGGCTTGAACCGTACGTCCATTGTCGGTTCATCTGCGTGCATTATATATAATTAAGTGTGTCAAAAATCATTACAGAACATCATGAATAGATAATTAAGTAACCAAATTAATAGAAGTTCATCATCACATTAAAACCAAAGTACATACATAGTTCTCATCTAACAACATAAAGCTCTGCAGAGCATCTAAATTAATTAAACCATACATTGAAACTATGTAAAACATTTCAATGCGAAAACAAATGCGATCATAATCGCAACCAATGTAACAACTGATCCAATGGCATAATGATACCAAGCTTCGGTTTGAATGGCATATTTTCTAATCTTTCTAATCTTCAAGCGCATTGCATCCATCTTGATCTTGTGATCATCCACAACATCAGCAACATGCAACTCCAATATCATCTTCTCCTCCTCAATTTTTCTAATTTTTTCCTTCAAGAAATTGTTTTCTTCTTCAACTAAATTTAACCTCTCGACAATAGGGTCGGTTGGAATTTCCGGTTCAACAACCTCCTAGATTAATAAAATCTATGTCACGTTGGTCGGCATAATTGTCATAAACAATAGATGAACCAATAGTTATGAAAGGATAATATATACCACATCCGAATCATAGACAGGACGAGGGCCGACGAGGGTGGATACCAAAACCATCGCACTATATAAAATGCAATAATAAAAGTAAGAAAATTATACAAGTATCTATATAAACATACAAGTAAGAATTTTTTTTCCTTTCAGAAAGAAGATAAGAACAAGAGGCTCACCATGGTGGTGCCAGTGACGAGATCGGCGCGGGCGATCGACGGCGGTGAAGACGGGGACGGGACGTGACGGACCGCTAAACCTAGACAAATATTGAGGTAAATGGAGCTTGGAGGTCGAGCTTGGAGAGGAGAAAGCTTAAGTAGTGTGGCTCGGGCATTCCATCGAACACCTCGTGTGCATAGGAGGTGAGCTAGAGCACCACAAAGCTCTCTCCTCGCCGGCCACGAAAAACAGAGTGCTCTGCTCGCGGGGTATATATAGGAACATCTCGTGTGCATAGGGAAGCCTTTGGTCCCGGTTCAGGCCACCAACCGGGACCAATGGTGGTGGGCCAAGAGCAAGGCACATTGGTCCCGGTTCGTCCCACCAACCGGGACCAAAAGGTCCAGACGAACCGGGACCAATGGCCCACGTGGCCCGGCCGGCCCCCGGGGCTCATGAACCGGGTCCAATGCCCCCATTGGTCCCGGTTCTGGATTCAACCGGGACTAATGGGCTGACCCGGCCTAGACCATTGCCCCCTTTTCTACTAGTGGTCTTCATGAGCAAGCAAGTTGGATGCACAACCACTTAGTTTCTTTTGTTGAGCTTTCATACACTTATAGCTCTTAGTGCATTCGTTGCATGGCAATCCCTACTCCTTGCATTGACATCAATTGATGGGCATCTCCATAGCCCGTTGATTAGCCGCGTCGATGTGAGACTTTCTCCTTCTTGTCTTCTCCACATAACCTCCATCATTATATTCTATTCCACCTATAGTGCTATATCCATGGCTTGCGCTCATGTATTGCACGAGGGTTGAAAAAGCTGAAGCGCGTTAAAAAGTATGAACCAATTGCTCGGCTTGTCATCGGGGTTGTGCATGATGGGGGCATTTTGTGTGACGAAAATGAAGCATGGCCAAACTGTATGATTTTGTAGGGATAAGCTTGTTTTGGCCTTGTTGTTTTGAAAAGACATGATTGCTTTATTGATACACTCGAAGTATTATTGTTTTTATGTCAAATGATAGACTATTGCTTTGAATCACTCATGTCTTAATATTTATGCCATGATTAGACATATGATCAAGATTATGCTAGGTAGCATTCCACATCAATTTTTTTTATCATTTACCTACTCGAGGACGAGCAGGAATGAAGCTTGGGGATGCTGATACGTCTCCGTCATATCTATAATTTTTGATTGTTCCATGCCAATATTCTACAACTTTCATATACTTTTGGCAACTTTTTATACTATTTTTTGGGACTAACATATTGATCCAGTGCCCAGTGTCAGTTCCTGTCTGTTGCATGTTTTTTGTTTCGCAGAAACCCAATATCAAACGGAGTCCAAACGGGATAAAAACGGACGGAGATTTTTTTTGGAATATTTATGATTTTTGGGAAGTGAAATCAATGCGAAACGGTGTCCGGGGTGGCCACGAAACAGGGGGCGCGCCCTCCCCCCTGGGCGCGACCTGGGCTCTCGTGGGCCACCCGTAAGGCGGTTGACGCTCTTCTTTTGGAGCAAGAAAGCTAATTTTATGAGAAAGATCTGGGCGATTCACCCCAATCGGAGTTACAGATCTCCGGATATTTAAGAAACAGTGATGGGGTAGAATCTGGGAACGCAGAAACAGAGAAATAGATCCAATCTCGGAGGGCCTCTCGCCCCTCCCACGCCATGGGAGCCAAGGACCAGAGGAGAAACCCTTCTCCCATCTAGGGAGAAGGTCAAGGAAGAAGAAGAAGAAGGGGGGCTCTCTCCCCCTTGCTTCCGGTGGCACCGGAACGCCGCCGGGGGCCATCATCATCACCGCGATCTTCACCAACACCTCCATCATCTTCACCAACATCTCCATCACCTTCCCCCATCTATATCCAGCGGTCCACTCTCCCGCAACCTGCTGTACCCTCTACTTGAACATGGTGCTCTATGCTTCATATTATTTTCCAATGATATGTTACCATCCTATGATGTCTGAGTAGATTTTCGTTGTCCTATCGGTGATTGATGAATTGCTATGATTGGTTTGAGTTGCATGTTTTATTATTGATGTTGTCCTATTGTGCCCTCCGTGTCGCGCAAGCGTGAGGGATTCCCGCTGTAGGGTTTGCAATATGTTTATGATTTGCTTATGGTGGGTGGCGTGAGTGACTGAAGCACAGACCCGAGTAAGTAGGTTGTTTGCATATGGGATAAAGGGGACTTGATACTTTAATGCTATGGTTGGGTTTTACCTTAATGAATCTTTAGTAGTTACGGATGCTTGCTAGAGTTCCAATCATAAGTGCATATGATCCAAGTAGAGAAAGTATGTTAGCTTATGCCTCTCCCTCAAATAGAATTGCAATAGTGATTGCCGGTCTAGTAACATAGTCAATTTCTTAGGGACAATTCCACAACTCTTACCACCACTTTTCCACACTCGTTATATTTACTTTACTAGATCGTAAAGGCGCGCGTTGCCTCGCTCGTCCATCTTAACAAAGGGGGATATAAATACTTAGGAATACGATCAATGTAGTGTTGTTTAAAGTGAATACATGCATACATAGTGTTAAATTTAAATGCTCCAATAGAGAGCATAATATCGCTAAGCATGTATAAACACACAAACAGACTCACAAAGCACAACGCAGCAATGTATGACAAGGCATTGAAGAATCCAAAATGTTTGGTATATGTAACGACATCAAATATCAACCTGTCTAACACAATGGTGAGGAGGATGTCGGTATATTATTAATAAATAAAAATACAATAACATAAATGAATATTTGTATTGTACCTATTAGTTGCATGAATATATTATGTGTAATCCATGAAATATTTTGAGATTATTTTGGATAAAACTGTGTGCTCTGTATATGTGCATGCTGTTGTAAGGCCTAACCACTACTAAATATACTTGGTTCTTGTATCATTATTGAGGATATAACATCTTAACATAGTTAAATAGATTATGTTAGTCACATAAATGTAAGAAACAAAATCCTCATCATATATCATATTCTAGTGTTGCTGAAGTGCAGATGGAAACGAGATGATACCCATTTATTTGTGCTAGAAATATACATTTGGCAACGGGTTAATCATTCCACTATACCTTTTATTTGGATCAGCTCCAGTCCTTGGAGGTTTCATCCAGTAGGTGGAACCTGAAGTTATTTAGTCATTGGTGTTCAACTTGTTCAGGTGGATCCTACAACATAGCTCGTTGTTAGTTAAATATAAGGATCTTTAATCTTGAAAAATCATGTAGCGGAGTGTGCTTCTCCTCAGCCATTGAGAGAAGCACATGTTGTGCACCAAATAACAAGAATAAATCATTGGGAATTCATAGATGCAGAACAAGAAGAAAACAACAAAATTACTGAACATCAAAGCAGTTCCACGAAAATAGAAGCCGAAATAACATTTGGTTTGGTTCATGATGGGACTGCACTGAACAACATCACGGCAGTGGAAGTTGACCGTGCTATGTTGTCCTCGGCCTTTTACTTTCAAGGGAGCATGAAGAGCATGACGGAGTAGTGATTGGGGATGGCAGGGCTCATGCAACACCACTGAATCAAACTATTTTGGCGCTCGGAAGAGAAGCAGATCATTTATACTTGAACTGCTACTTGTCAAATTTGACGGGGCGTTCTGCACCTTGGGTTAGAATTCACTGATGTGGACCGGCGTCATCGCCATCTTCTAGATCCGCCATCAATCCCCAACGCACCAGGCTAGAATTTCGCTGCACCGGAACGCGGCGCAGCTGCAGCCGAGACGCCCTTGTAAGCGCCTTACTGCCAACATCCATTGATGTGCATGCGCCAACGCCTTTCCCTTGCCATCGTTTACATGCGAGACTGCCCCGGTGGCGGCGGCAGCGGCGGGGGCGCTGCTTGCATCGCTATCTTTTTTTTCATCGCTATAGAAAGAGTGAAAGGTGGGCAGCCTAACGAGGAATCCTCTCATCCAGCCCATCCGGCCCGCATGCATTTCCGGCCCAATCAACCGTAACAAGCCTAGGTAAGTCAGCAGAGCAGCAGCCTAGGAAACACCGGATGTGAGGCTGGAGATCGACCTATCAATAATCGGACGCTAGGGATGTTAAGACGCTGTGAGCAGCCGCAGCTCGTCCCGTTATATTGTTTCTTAATTGCATCTTAATTTAAACAGCTCCTACTTTTTATTTACGTGTTCTTTATTATCTTGCAAACCTATCCTATCACACCTACAAAGTACCTCTAGTTTCATACTTGTTCTAGGTAAAGCGAACGTCAAGCGTGCGTAGAGTCGTATCAGTGGCCGATAGGACTTGAGAGAGTATTTGTTCTACCATTAGCTCCTCATTGGGTTCGACGCTCTTACTTATCAAAAGAGGCTACAACTATCCCGTATACTTGCAGGTCATCAACCACCTGCAGCTGTTGATGCATGGGGACGCGGCACGCGATCAGCTCAGAGGCAGGCAAGCAGGCAGGCCAGCGAGAAGCAGTACTTTTGTTGAGGCGGTCAACAGGCAAGTGCAAACCGCCTGCCAGCGCAGGAGGCGTATCTCCCATTCTCTTTTTGTAAAGGTTGCACATTACCCAGGGGAGGGGAACCGGCGGTCAGGACGGAGCAGTGGCTGTTGGTTCGTCTGCACCAGCACCGCAACACAAATAGTATCTGATTCCTTGTTCCGTGGAGAAGAAGTGGCCGTTTGAACTTTTGTCATGGCCTAGCCTGCCGATCTCGCACGCGTGCACCGCACCGCACCGGCACCGTTGCCTAGCTTAATTAGCCGCAGCCGGTCCTGGCAAAACGAAAACAAGAAACTAGAAAGTCGTTACGGTTGGGGTTGGTGGACCGGTCCTGGTAAAATGTAAAAACGAAAAAAGAAAGAAAAGGACAGCTTCCTTTTTCGTTTGTCTCCCTGCAACTCCAACAACATCAATTAGCCGAGCACGGTGAGTGCCGCGGGTGAACCAGCGGCCTCATCCATCCATCCATCCATTCATGGATGGTGGCTTGCTGGTCACGCCACCCTAAGCCTGTGTCGCTGGCTGGTGGGCCTGGCAGGAGGAGAGCCGAGTGAGCGAGCCACCAAAAGATTCCAGCGCAAACCCTCAGGGATAGGATCGGTAGGAAGACGCAGTAGGCGGCCCCACGGCATGCACAGTGCACACACACACACCCACGCCAAAGTTAAAGAATGGGAAAAAAGAAATCTTTTGGCGTCGCCAGTCCCCGCAGGTGCTGACTGACCGGACGTGACGAGGGGCAAATTTGATAATTTTGACCTCGGGATGAAAGAAAATCACAGAATGAACTCCCCGTGAAACTATTTCACGCGGCTAACCTTTTTGTGTGGCGCCCGACACGCCAGCGCCACACCCTACGGTGCAGCGCCTAGCTCGAGGGGCGTTGCACCTCTGTGCACCGTGGCAGCCCCTGGGCCCGCACCCATCAGTGCAACGCCTCCGAGCTAGGCGCCACACTTGTAATGTGCAGCGCCTGTCGCTCGGGCGCTGCACTGTCTGTTACTAGTTGGCTGCCCCCTCCTCCCCCACTCCCCCACCCCACACACCCCAACCCCCATAGCATCCGACCCGAGCTTTTCCCCCTCTCCCCCTCTCAAATCCTCTCCCAAATCTTGCAAATTTGAAGAATTTGTCCATGGATTTCGAAGTCAAACCCTCCCTCAAGGTAATCTTCTCCGATCCCCTTGTTTTGATCCAAGTAATGTTATCAAATTGCTCATTTGTTGCTAGTTTGGGGAAACCCTAGTTTTGTATGGATCTAGAGATTTGCATGGAGATATGAGATGTTTTTTTGCCAATTTCCTATTATTAGACTTGTTAGTATGTTAGGGTTATTCTTATGGGTGTTCTTATGTTGGTGCTATGGTTAGGGTTGTTGTTTCATATGTATGTTAGGGTTTGTATTCCGTGTTAATCCTTGGATTAGTACTCATGGAAGCAATGTTACGTTGTGTTGTTTGAATGCTTATAGGGATGGGAAGAACATGTGTCTTTGTTCATCATGGGCACAAAGATGCCTTCTTCAAAGGCAATATTGAACCAGAATCAGATGAGCTTGACATGGTGTTTGATAGTAGTCCTAGCTATGTGGAGCTCTTGCAACAAGTGAGGAAATATTTGAATTGGATGGACCCTAGTGATATCGTTGAGTTGGAGGGAAGGCATAATGTAGGTTTTGGAATGCACACCCGTTGGAAGACAATGCGTGCCAACTCGGAGCAACATTGGGTTGCATACAAGGAGACGGTGGCCGAATCACTAGACAAGGCTCTTGAGTTATTTGCAACGAAGAAGGTTGATTCAAGTTTGCATTTGGACTTGAACCTGAACCCCTCCCCTTTGGTTGCTAGTAGCCCCCCACCCATGAAGCGAGATGAAATTGTTGAACCTCTTTTGACCCAAGAAGTGAGGCCAACATTGAGCCCATTTACAAACAACCAAGATGAAGCTTTGCAAGAGGAGAATGATGAGTATGCGGATGATGACAATGAAATTGATCTCCATGACAACAATGTGGGTGATCTTGACAAATATCATTTGCAAGAGACAATGGACCCTTCCATCCCTTATTCCCGTGGCTATGCATCGGATTCGGATGACGAAGTTCCCGATGAACAAGTTGATGAGGAGAGGTTCACGTTGAAGGAGGCCGAAGCTTTCGAGAAGGTATTCGGTCGGGATCATCGGACTACATTGTTCAAGGATGTTAGTCTCGCGGCTTGGGGTTAGGCGAAGCTCTCACCGTGATTTGGAAGACGACAAGAACCCGATTGCTAAAGGGTCTAAGTTCAAAACCTTCTTGGAATTGAAGATGTGTCTCGACAACTACTCGGTTACGCATTATCGTCCACACAAGGTGGTGAACTCGGACATCAATGTGCGCTACACGGTTGCATGTGCATGTGAAGATGAAATATGTCCGTGGATTGTGCGTGCAAGACCATGGAAAGGAGGTCCCACTTGGCACGTAGTGAGATGTGTGCCAACTCACATGTGCCGAGGCAAACGGGTGGATGGCAAGGTTGTGTCCCAAGACCACAGACAGCTCACGTCTGAGTTCATCGCTTACAGGCTCTCAGACTCAATATCCACACTTCCAACAATGAGCATCCAACATGTCATTTACCTTGTGAAAGCCATATTTCATTACAAGGTGAAGTACGACAAGGCATGGAAGGCGAAGCAAGCCGCATTTAAGATGTTGTATGGTACTTGGGAGGAAGCATACAACCGAATCCATACGTTGTTGTTAGCCATGGTTACGACAAACCCGGGCATGGTTCATGTGGTCGAGCCTCATGGGGGAAAACAATGGTTCATGAAGGAAGAAAAGTCCGAGTATTTGGCCGTGCATTTTGGGCGTTCGAGCAATGTGTGAGGGCTTTCAAACACTGTAGGCCGGTCATCACCAATGATGGCACGTTCTTGACCGGACAATACAAGGGCGCCTTGTTGGTTGCGATAGCAAGTGATGCCAATAACCGGGTGTTGCCATTGGCATTTGCTTTGGTTGAGGTGGAGAACAATGACAACTGGGAGTGGTTTTTGCGTCTTTTGAGGACGAAGGTGTTACCCGCTCAGAGGGAAATTTGTGTCATATCGGATCGACATCAAGGAATTCTTAACGCGTGGAGATTGACATTCCCGGGCATGCTCCATTGCACCATCGATGGTGCATGAGGCACTTTTGTTTGAACTTCTATAGGGCATGTGGCCTTAAGGAGTTGGCCGATGACCTTCAAGATTGTTGTCTCGCTTTCTCCGACAAGCGGTTTGCCACTTTGTACAACAAATTGCTCGCACACAAAAAAATTGATCCCGGGGTCAAGACTTTCTCAATAGGCACATTGAATACCGGAACAAGTGGGCATGTGCTTTTGATGAAGATGGC
The DNA here is from genome assembly GCF_002162155.2 of Triticum dicoccoides. Lineage (NCBI taxonomy): Eukaryota > Viridiplantae > Streptophyta > Magnoliopsida > Poales > Poaceae > Triticum > Triticum dicoccoides. The sequence continues at coordinate 702,011,327 of NC_041391.1, read as the reverse complement.
CAGAGATACGGTCAAATGACAAGCAATATGGCCGAATGCTTCAATAAGGTGCTCAAAGGTGCACGTGGATTACCCGTGACGACAATAATTCAATACACATTTCACAATTTGAATGCGTACTTTCTAACGTACTCGATGGAAATGGATGCACAGATAGCGGGTGAGAACAAGCGCAAGTACAAGTACAAGTTCCCACCCAAGGTTGATGAATGGTTGGAATTTCAATCACGGAAGGCGGACTCAGAAGAAGCTATACTATATGACAACGAAGAGTGGAAGTACGAAGTGAAAGAGCCAGGAGGAACCACAAACGATGGCTGCCAACATGGAGGTCGGGCTTTCAAGGTGTCGTTAACACGTTGTAATTGCTCTTGTGGGAGGCCATTGTTGCTTCATCTCACATGCTCACACTTGTATACCGCCGGTCGCATTAGGAATGTGGACATCAATCATCCCCTCACCGTGAGGGAGTCGGAGTTCTCAATCATGACGGTCAAGAAAACATGGGCTCCCCGCTTTCACCCGTACTTTGACCAATCGCAATGGCCGGAGTACCATGAAGTTCAACTATGGCCGGATCCGGAGTTGAAGGTTGTTAAACGGGATAGACGTAAGACAAAGCATCTTAGAGGCAACATAGACGGATGGGGCCATGGTGGCCACCGCGAAGCGGGCAACGACCAATTCCAAGAGCCTCGTGAGAGCTCCCGTTGTGGGAAATGCAAAGGTCATGGCCACAGCAAAAGAAAATGTACGAAACCAAGGAAAAGGTCCAAGAAAAATGATGCAAGCACAAGCCAGCAAGGAGCTACACAAGGGAGCCAACCAAGTGGTATCCAACAAGTGCCAAGCCAACCAAGTGGTAGCTAACCTAGTGGTAGCCAACAAGTGCCAAGGCAACCAAGTTGTAGCCAGCCTAGTGGTAGCCAACAAGTGCCAAGGCAACCTAGTGGTAGCCAACAAGTGCCAAGGCAACCAAGTGGTAGCCAACAAGTGCCAAGCCAACCAAGTGGTAGACAACCTAGTGGTAGCCAAAGAGGATCTAGGCAACAAAGAGGTCGGCAACTAGGACTTACAAGAGGCCGTGGTGGTGGTGGTCTAGGCCGTGGTGGTGGTGTTGTCCGTGGTCACTACAGGAATCAGGAACTTTGCCATCTGCCATGGCTGACGGCAAAGACATGCCTTGCGGACGGCAAAGATCTTTGCCGTCAGCCAGCAGACGGTAAAACGTCCGGCTGAACGAGCTACGGCAAAGGGCACTTTGCCGTCTGCTGACGGACGGCAAAGATGCAAAGGCCTTTGTCGTCAGCCAGCGGATGGCAAAGGGCATGGCTCTTTGCCATCTGCTGGCGGGCGGCAAAGGGCATGGCTCTTTGCCATCTACTGGCAGACGGCAAAGGCTGCAGGCTCTTTGCCATCTGCTGGCAGATGGCAAAGAGACCAAATAGGCATTAATTATGTTTCTTCTTATATCAATTCATTTTCACAGAAAATCAAACACAGATATATATTTATATAGATGAGATATGACCAATATAGCATATCCAACACATGTTACCAATAGTAGGAGCTAGCACTTGAGATCAACACCAGAAAGTACTAAATTTTGAGAGATATCCTGATCCTGCAGCAGTACATTAAGAGCAAATTTTGTTGCTTGAGATCTTCGACGTACAACAGGGCAATATTTCAGTCATCCTACAAGCTCGGAAATATGTATGGGATTAACATGGATCCTGGAATAAGATTCCAAATGGTAACCAAGAGCTTAGTGCAATACAAGCAGAAGATCTACACAAGGAAGTTTTGCCCTATATCCTTGGCAAAGCTAATTTAATTATGCGAGCGTGCTCTGTTTCCTTGTTTATCGTACTCTGGGTATACTTCTATCAAACTAATTGAGCATAATATAATCCCAAAAAATGGAAGTTCGATAAGGAAAATATTCTTATATCACAAATAAAAAAATGGTATGATCAGTGAGCTATAAACCAATATAAAATATATCAAGAACAAAATTGATGTGGATGTTTCCTTGTTATATCTGTCAAAACAGGAAGTCACGTGAAAATATTTCCTTGTTTCATGTGACGTTTGGAAATTATTGCTGTAACGCACTCAATCAATGGACAGCAAATTTATTTTTCTCCAGCAGCAAACAACATATATATTCATAATCATGATGGGATTGGCAAGCCATATACTCCAGTGTCAAAAAAACATCTTATATTTTGATACAAAGGGAGTATGTTTCAAGGCTCACCTGACAACAGATATGATACATACAACAATTGTAATACTTGAATGGTAAAAGTAGGAAAGGAGCTGGTAAAATTCAAGAATCAAGACGAAATCTTTGCCAGGTAGAAATATTACGATAAGACACCCATATAAGATGTTCTGCCTGATGTAAATAAATACCCATAATCGTCACAAAAAACAACAATTTAGGGCTCAACGGCTGCGTACACTTGGGTTTCTACATCCAGTGAGTTGCCAGCGAAGGGCTCTTGACACGAATTGGCATTATGTAAGAGTGAGCTGAAGCAGAACAAAAGAATTAAGCATACCAACTAATTCAAAATGAAATCTCACATTTAGGATAGACCATGGTCTTAGTTTTTCAAACAATCGTAAGCTATCATATATATACCTCACAACTTCGCAACAATAGAATGATTTGACTTGTAGTTTAGTGAAAAATTGAAAAACTTTGTTTTTTAGTACAATACCATGTGTCGGGGATATACCCCGCGGTATAAACCGCCGGATGTATGACCCGGCTAGAGTTTGGCGATTCACTGACAACCCACTTGGACATGGCGGTTTACGGTTCATTGGTAATCCGGCAGGCGGGTCAGAGGAGCGACAAGACCCGGTGGCCCAACGGGCGGTTTATGGAAGGCCGGATCATGCTATGGTGGGCTGGTTTAAGAGAAAAGGCGTGAGGAATATTTACTTTACAAGGAAGACCCAGACTTGTATACGGTTTGTATTAGAAGGGAGACTAGTCCTAATACTAATAGGACTCCACATGTAACCCGCCCCTTCAACATATATAAGGAGGGGCAGGGCTCCCTAAAGAGGGACAAGCTACAAGCAAGAAGAAACAATCTTAGGGCTAGACACAAAGAGGAGAGCCGGTTTACGGCGACTCCCTCGTGATGATAATGAGACCTAGCCTCAAACAGCATGTAGGGTTTTTACCGGATGATGTTTCCCGGGGCCCGAAGCTGTCTAAACCCTTGTCTTGCGTGTTGATCCGCCCTGCGTCTCTCGATTCCGCTCAACCCCTCTCAAGCTACCACATAGATGCGTTGGCCTCGCGACTAAGTCCTCACACTAGGACATCTGCCGTGAGAAAACCACGACAGTTGGCGCCCACCGTGGGGCTCGCGCACGGTGGTGTTGAGTTCTTGGAGGGATCTCCCCAGGGATCGAGAAAGCTTGGGATTGACAGGAGGAAGGAAAACCGCCGCGGATGAACCGTATGGTTTGATCCGGTTTACGGTGATCAACGCCTGCTACTACAAACCGACGATGAGTAAAATCCAGAAGCGCACTAGACCCAATCCATTATGGTCTGTTCAGAAAGGAAACTAGAAGAAGATCACTACATCCAGGCAAAAAAAAAAACAAGATGATCAGATCGGATGTTACAAGTGAATTTATGGTAATGGCCTACCAGCCATGAGGAAAAATAATTCAAGACAACAGTGCTATACTGCGGCAGCATCGGACAGGAGATATTGGAATTTTTTATTTTTTTGGAGAGTGCTAGTATGGCCAATTATTGTCCAGATTCAGCCAAGAGATTGTCTCAGAGTACGACTTGTTTACGCAAAGATGCGACTGCCTTATTCATCATTAAAAAAGGGAGAGTCAACGACCCAGAGGAAAACACGGACGCAGTTTCGTACGACTGACCGCGACTCGGAGCTGGGCTACGATCTCGGCCTCTGAGCAGGCTCCTGCAACCTCTTCTGCTGCCGCGTCTTGATCCGCTTGTCACCACAGTCAGCATCTAGCCCCTGGCCGCTGTCGAAGCCAATTAACTCCATGTAGCCAGCACCTGCGATGCATGCCTTCAGGCGATCACGGTGGGGACTGCTCGGGCATACAAAGATGTTTTGGATTAGTACTGCCTCACGTGAAACTCCAACAGGGTTCTCAAAGAATTTATTGATTAAAAAAGAAAGATTGATCCACTCTCATTACATCACGTGGAGCCAAGATACCAAGTGGGTCAATGCAATCTCACGTACTCCAGCATACAACACATACGAGAAGCAAGACTTCGTGTCGTGGTCGTCATTCGCAGCGCCGCCTAGGAGCCAGCGGCCTTCATTGCAGAGCCTCAAAATCCGTTGAGCCGACCCTGCTGGAGCAAATGTTGAGCTGTTCTCACCTGCAATGTCGCAACCCGCCGCTGCAGTCGTGTTGAGCCGTCCCTGCTGGAGCAAATGTTGAGCTATTCTCACCTCCAATGTCGCGACCCGCCGCTGCAGTCGTGTTGAGACATCCTTTTTTCGCGTGTAGAGTTGCCCTGACTCACGCATCACCATTTAAGCCACCTGCCCACCATTTTTTGCAGACGAGTCGTCTTTGCCTGTTCTCTGGTCCGGGTTGGTCGCTGTCACTAAGAGCCGCCGCTCGGTGAAGTCTCTGCTACAAGCCGATTCACGCGCCTCCTTCGCCTTGTTTTCCCCCAGAGAGGATAAATAACTCATTGTTGGTGGAATGTATGACTCCCTCTATCATCCGGACAAATCAGGTGATATCCATCCAGTTTACTTTTATCAGTATTTGTTAATTTTTTGTGAAAACAACCACTCTGCCCTATAGTGTTGTTATACACAGGTAAATTATTCATTACAAAAAGTATTGATATACCGCGGATATGGAGCATGCACCAGCATCATTTTTATTGGCGTTCGTCTGTGTCGCGCAATTTCATGGACACGTGTGTAAGCCGCCGCCCCTACGTTTCGGTTTACATCAATGCGCCTGCTGACTCGCCCATCCGCACCGCCTTACAAATGCCACGGACAACTCGCCTGTCCGCGCCAGCTTACAAACGTCGCGGCCGATTCACCCGGCCGCACCGGTTTACCACGCCGCGGCCGGTTCATCCGTGAGCGATTTCAACTCCACCTAGCGATCATCAACTTCATGGCGGATTATTTCCGGCCTAGCACATCAGGTGAAATCTATCTAAAATATATTTTATTAGTTCATATTATTTTTGTCAAAGAGCAGTTTATCTTTGCCTTGGTCTGCAATATTGTATGCAGGACAATTATTCATTATAAACGTGGTTTATACCATGGGTACGAAGCACGCGCTGGCAACGTCCTGCCCGGTGTCCGTCCGTACCACATTACACGGTGAATGGACGCATGCAAGACGCCGCCCTTACGAACCGGTTTACATCAGCTTGCCGGGACCGTGCCTGCGTTTGACTCGCCCGTCCAACCGGTTTACAACACCGTGGCCGGTTCATCTGTCCAAACCACCTCTAATATTGTGGATGTCTCTACCGTCCATTTATTGCGGCCTGGTCCACATCAACATACCAGGCCGCACCTGTCTGCATGAGCAAGTCACAGCTGGGGTAGCCCGGTTTTCTTTCAAAATGGAGGCAAATTGTCATATACTATCAACCGCCGTCTACACCGGATGGTTCAATGGGCAGGCGCACAAGTCGCCGCCACTATAGTTTGGTTAACTTCAAATCGCCAGTTGGAAGGATCCATTGGCCGAGTTGCTGACATGGCTCATACGGGATCATTTATAACCCGCCGCAGTCATCACAACCTTCTATGGATTCCCATCGTGCTATCAACACCAATGATATACAAGTTATGCCGGTTTATATCACGGTCGAACATGGAGAATCTCAAGCCAACTCCTCGAGTCACCTTTGAGACCTGGGGGCTATGATGACATAACTCAGCAAATCTTGCCAGTTTCAGCAAAGTTAAAAACCCAGGACGATGAAGGGAAAGATAACTCGGTCCCGGACGCTACTATTATGAAAATTTAAAGGCTGTCGGAAAATTTCCGTCTTAGAAAGTATATAACAGTTACAAAATCCCGGCTCAGTGAAGAAGTTCCGGATCATCAGAAAGGATTCCGGTTTAAAATCCGGCTCAAGGGAAGTCAGTCTCACTGAAGCTCTCAAGTATCCAGTTTACAATCCGGTTCAAGGGAAATATATTCTCCCACAAAGCTGTCAAACTCTCAAATCCGGTTTAAAAATGTCCGGTTCAAAAAGGAATTAACTTCTCGCAAGTTCGAGTTGAAAGGCTATCAGAAAATTTCCGGCTGAAAATGAAGATTCCGGTTTACAATCCGGTTCAAGGGAAAGATGTCTCCCACAAATCCTTGAAGCTCTCAATATCCGGTTCAAAATCCCGGTTCAAGAAGGATTTATCTCTTGCAAAAAGTTAAAGGGTGCCAAAGAAGACTTGCTGCCATGATGCGCGGTCCAAACATGGGTATCATGCCTTATTGGCTTATCATATTATTGGTCACTTGGGGGCTTGGTCGTATCCGAACCATAGCCACGCCTCTTGATCGGCCTAGTGCCATAACATCACTGGGGGCCTTGGTCGTGTCCGAACCAACGCGACACCTTTTGATAGGCGACAGCCACCAGATCACTTGGGGACATGGTCAAGTCTGAACCAGTCACGCCTCTTGGTCGGCCTAAGGCCACAAAATCACTTGGGGGCTTGGTCGAACCCGAACCATTGCCACGCCTCTTGATCTGGCATATATGCCACGAATCATTTGGGGACCTGGCTGACTTGAACCATAGCTACACCTTATTGGGAGCTTGGTCGTGTCCGACCATGGTAACACCATCTGATCGGCTCAGTAAAGCCTCTTTTTGCAAATGGTCTTATCATTGCCTTTGCTTCCATATTTTTTCATAACTGTTATTTGATTTTTGTTGCGTTTTTTAAATCGACAACGTTTTAATCCGGTTCAACTGTCAATTACAAATTGACGGAACACGATCAAATCTTAATCCGGAGGCCATCTGCCCGGTTTGATTTTTTGTTACCATCCTATTATGGAGTAAACCGGTGTTTATCAACCCGGCTTGATTTTCAATTACAAGTTGTCAATACAGGATCAAGTTATAATCCGGAGACTATCAGCCCGGTCTGGTTTGACTACGAGTCGCCAGTATTATATATGGTTAAACCGGTGTTTATCACAACCCGGTACGGTTTATCATCAACCGGCACAGTATGAAAGGAGTTATCATTACTCAAGATTGGGGTTATCACTCTTACTACAAAAAATTGGTAAACCAATGATGTGATTCAATATCACAGGTATGATATATTTCATCGATTATTCTTAAGTGTAGCCCTGGTTATAAACCTGGGTTATATGTTGGGCATTATGACCCGTCCGACGGTAAACCGCCAGGACACTTTAAACTTGTTGTATGCAGAGACAGGTTGAATAAAGCATGATGATAAATTATCCGATGTTTATTAAACCGGCCTGGCTTTAAGACGATAAGTCGCCAGTATATGATGGGAAATTATCCAGAGTTTATTAAACCGGCCTGGCTTTGGACTATACGTCGCCAGTATATATTTGGATTGCGCCATTGGAATCATGCGCTTATAAATGATTGGGTTATATTATTCAAATAGCCAAATTTGGCTGAATTTTCATTATGATATTAGATGAATTTTTCATACCGGATTATATTATCTTGAATAGCCAACATGGTTGGATTTTTATGGTTATTAGTAACCGGTATTATTGAGTTTTCAAAGTCGCTTTAGCGCAACAGTTATTATTTTATCAAAGGATATAATTTATTCTACAATGGAAGGAATAGTCCCGAGTCGCTGCAAGCTCACGACCCGGCACTTGGGGGCTACATTATTCAAATTGAGATTACATGCAAGTCTCATGTCGCTGCAAGCATGCACCATGACACTTGGGGGCTAATGCAAAGTAATTTTCTGCTCATATTATTGAAGACCCGACTCATTACATCATAATGAGATGGCCCTTGGGGGCTACCAATTGCTCCTGTCAACAGTTGAAGGTACAAAGCTTTTTATTCATTATATTGAAGGATTCACTGCTCAGTTGGTAAAAGCACAAGGCTCTTAACCTTGTGGACGTGGATTCAAGTCCCATGATGGGGGTTACATCATATGATGTTATTTTCATTGAAGTATATATTAAGTCCCAGCTCAATATTATCTTACTGAGCCGGCCCTTGGGGGCTACACATCATTCCTCAAATCTACATGATTGTACCTACAAAGTCCCTGCTCATTATTGCATAATGACCCGGCTCTTGGGGGCTACACTGGTTGAAGTTTTTATGAGTATAAAACAATTGCAAGTCCTAGGTTGCTGTAAGCATGATAACCCGGCACTTGGGGGCTACATAGTATGGAGTATTCAGTTTTTACTAGTCACTGGGATGAGCAACATGGATTTCTTCTTAAGTGGCAGGATTTATATTGAAGCAAGTCTTAAGCCATCACTTTGTTCTGCTCAAGACTTGGGGGCTACAGGTATTATATTATTATCGAAGAACTATTTTCAAATTCTCTGTTTTGAGCAAACTAGATTAACCCGGCGTCACCAATCATTATGACCCTGTGTCTGTAACCCGGCGTCATCAATAATCATGAACCGGCATTAGCAACAATCATGAACCGGTGTTGGCAACAATCATGACCCGGAATTATCAGTTTTTATAACCAGACAATGGTGGTAATCATAAACCGGCAAGTTTTACATCTTCAAGCCGGCTGGATATCAGTTGAATATTTCAGAGACTAATATTTTTGTCAAGTCAAAGCATTGAAGGCCGATTCAAATGGATTCTTTATTTACAAATATCTTCTGCAAGCAAATTGATTATGAAGATGGTTATTAACTTGGAAGGAAGAAATGACAAGGATTTAAGGATGATCAAGTGCCGGCTTACAAGTATATTTAAACCGGAGCACAACCCGACAAATTTGTTCTTGTTGCAGATCAGTTTAACATGGATGAATCCAAATTAAACTGGGGGCTAATGTCGGGGATATACCCCGCGGTATAAACCGCCGGATGTATGACCCGGCTAGAGTTTGGCGATTCACTGACAACCCACTTGGACATGGCGGTTTACGGTTCATTGGTAATCCGGCAGGCGGGTCAGAGGAGCGACAAGACCCGGTGGCCCAACGGGCGGTTTATGGAAGGCCGGGTCATGCTATGGTGGGCTGGTTTAAGAGAAAAGGCGTGAGAAATATTTACTTTACAAGGAAGACCCGAACTTGTATCCGGTTTGTATTAGAAGGGAGACTAGTCCTAATCCTAATAGGACTCCACATGTAACCCGCCCCTTCAACATATATAAGGAGGGGCAGGGCTCCCCAAAGAGGGACAAGTTACAAGCAAGAAGAAACAATCTTAGGGCTAGACACAAAGAGGAGAGCCGGTTTACGGCGACTCCCTCGTGATGATAATGAGACCTAGCCTCAAACAGCATGTAGGGTTTTTACCGGATGATGTTTCCCGGGGCCCGAAGCTGTCTAAACCCTTGTCTTGCGTGTTGATCCGCCCTGCGTCTCTCGATTCCGCTCAACCCCTCTCAAGCTACCACATAGATGCGTTGGCCTCGCGACTAAGTCCTCACACTAGGACATCTGCCGTGACAAAACCACGACACCATGTGAGATAGTTACTGTAGATTTTAGAGCTCTATGATTTGAGTGTAGTTGGCTAGTAGTCATACTGGTTTCTGAGGGCTAAGTAGTAGATAGATTGGAGTGCTCCAGTTTATTGATTTCATATAGGGAGGCTGATCGTTTTTTCTTTTGCAAGGGGGGAGGCTTATCTGTTCAAGAAGGCATCATCAAATATGTTTATTTATTGTGTGCATTGGTGGCATCCATGAGATCCCAATTATCAGAGCTGACCAAAAAACTCTTAAACATGATAATGGAAAATTAACCATTGATGAGATTGTGCATGTGATGGGACAAAAAGATGCGCTTCTAATAATTGGCTTACCAGGGTTGCTTCCCAGACTTGAGGATGTGTGCATCATAGCACGATGTGACTGACTGGAGAAGAGACATGGGCACTACCACAGCGGTGGCCTGGCACACAAATTAGTATTTATAGTGCAGAGCGTTGGACAGATGAACTACATATATGAAGAAAAAAAATTCATCTACAGCGTGGTGATTAAGTATGCAGCAAATATTTAGTGACGGCAGCCGTCTGCCAGCCGGCTTCCTCAATAGAAGGGACAGACCCAGTGCTAGAAGCAGAACAAGAGAGGTGGTCTTCGG
>NC_041391.1:701992242-702000726 GCF_002162155.2 Triticum dicoccoides | reverse complement strand
GGTCATTTTCACGCGCCGTATAAAAATACCCGCCCGCCGTAGGCGCCTGCGTCGCCGTACGGCACTGTCGCGTACGGCCGCCCATACGCGCCCACGTCCACCCGTACGCGCCCACGTCCGCATGCACGCCCGCCCGCACCCGCTGCGTACGCCCGAGTGATTAAAAAAATGATCGGCGAACCCTATCCTCAAGACGCCTCACCCCGCCTCCTCTCGCGCCGCCGCCGCCACCGCCGCCGCCGCCATCTCCGGCAGTACCTGGCCGACGAAAAAAACGTACGCGTTGTGCGCTACGCCGACAACCGCCTCGGTCGGGCAGACGCCTCCGCCGCCGTCAGCTCGTATCCGGCGACAACCGCCTCATGTCTGACGAAGGCAACGAGGTACACGAGGCGCTGGCATAGTAATTTAAGAACGGATTTTAATTGAGAAGATGTTACGTGATGTTTGAATGGATATTTAATTATATATCAACGTGTATAGATTGAGGCTGAAATAGGATATGAAGGTGATGATGGCGGTAGCGAGGACGGATCATTGTCATTGGATGAAGACGAACATGACAGCGAAAATTATATGAGTTTGGATGAGTCTTACAGTGGCAATGTAAGTGGTCTGCATGTTCTCAACCATATTAAATACAAGCATCTGTGATGACAATAACATGTTTGACTGTGCACAGATAGGAAGGGATGATGACAATAAGGATATGGATGTAGATGATTCATATGCTGAAAGCGGAAGCCATGTAGGTTTAGATTTATGTAGGTTATTTTAAAGTGAAATTAAATACGCATCAAGTCTTACATATCATATTTACAATTTGCGCAGATGGAAGTGGAAGGGTACTATCAGTGGAATTTTTTTGATGATGCCAATGACGAAAACGATATCGATGCATCTTATAATGACAGCTCAAGCAAAGTAAGTAGTGGAAAGTGAATACATATGATAGTCGTTATACAACTAGTTACTGACATATACGGTTGTTTGTACTTTTTTTCAGGAAGAGGATGGTGACGCGTGTGAAAACAATGATGATGCCGATGGTGATGAGTGCAATTTTGACACTGGGTACGATGAATACCAGCAAGAATCACTGGACAGGCATTGGACGGTGATGTCCAGGACGTTCAGGACAGACGAGGAAGCATATGATTTCTATAACGACTATGCGAAAAAGCGTGGCTTCAGCATTAGGAGGGACAACTTGAAATATAGTAAGGGTATCGACGCACGTAGGCGGTTGAGGAGGTTTCTTTGTTCAAGGTCTGGGAAACGACAGGCCAAGTTTTGTACCATGGAAGGGAAGAAGCGCAGGCTGAGAGCGGAGACTCGGTGCTATTGCGAGGCCCATCTAACTGTGAAGGTTGACAAAGAGCGCTCCATTTGGTATGTCAGCAGTTTCAGTGATGATCATAGTCACACTCTTGCTAGACCAGATGAAGTTATATATCTTCGATCTCATAATCAGATAAAGGAATACCAGAAGCTCGAGATCTTAGCAATGGCAGGTGCTGGGCTCAAAAAACATTGGATTTATGACAACTTCGTTAGTAGGTATGGATCATATGCACGGGCTGGTTTCGGGAGGAGGAAGATTTATAACATGTGTTATAGGGAGAAAATGAAGTTGCTAGCAAAGGGTGATGCGGACACTGTGATTGGTATCATGATGACGAGAAAGACAAGGGATCCAGACTTTTTCTTTGAGCACACTATTGACGCGGAAGGAAAGCTGAAGAACATGTTCTGGTGTGATTCTCAGTCACGTCGGGATTACCTTGACTTTGGTGATGTAGTCGTCTTCGACAGCACTTACAAGATGAATAGGTACGGAATGCCATTCATACCTTTTGTTGGTCTAAACTATCATCGTTGCACCACTGCGTTCGGTTGTGCTGTTGTGTCAGATGAGACGGGGGATACATAAATTTGGGTGTTGCGTACCTTCTTAAGAGCTCATTGTCAGAAGAAGCCGAGGTCTGTAATTACTGACGGAGACGCAGCCATGATAAGGGCCGTCAGGAAGGTCCTTACTGACGTGTGTCATCAACTTTGTTCGTGGCATATTGAGAAAAACATGCAGAAACACCTCCACCACAAGTCCCTTAAGGAGTTCAGGTCTCTTATTTATTATGCCACTACACATGATGAGTTTGAGGCGAGATGGGCAGCTTTTAGAGCTAAATGGGAGTCGGAGAAAACTGAAACATGGTTGCGTAGGATGTACCGGAAGAAAAGGCTTTGGGCTGCGTCATATCTCACCGGTGGGTTCTTCCTTGGTATGCGGAGTAACCAGAGGAGCGAGAGTCTGAACTCTTGCCTTCATATGCATCTTGACTCTGGCATGACAATTGTTGATATGGTTGTGCATTATGAGAACTGCATTGTTCGGCTCCGTGAGAACGAGTCACACGACGACTGCTTGTCCATACAGACACTCCCTATAGCAGTACTCGACGAGTTCAAATGCATTGAAAAAGCCGCTGCCCGTGACTTCACTGCGGTAAACTTTTACCTCTTGCAGAGAGAAATGAAGAAGGCAGCGGATCTTGAGATCATAGATAGACTAAGTGGAGCCGTCAGTAGGAGATTCATAGTGGCATGGAAAAATAACAGGCAACTGAGATTCAAAGTGGACTATACACCTAGTAATTCAGAAGAAACAGTGAAGTGCAGTTGTGATAGTATGAAACGTAAAGGTCTTCCATGCAAGCATGTTCTTTATGTTTTAGCCAGGTTGAACGAGCAGGACTTACCTGGGTGCTTAGTGCTGCGAAGATTCAGCAAGAATGCTAGAGGTGGACTACCCGTGAAACGCACTAGCGATCTCTTCGCATGGGGATGGGCAGGTACTGAGGAGAGAAGTAAGTATAGTGAGTTGACTATTTTGTCTGCGGAAGCAAATCATGTGGCATGTCATAAACCATTTCTATTTGATAAACTAAAGGCAGCTCTGGAGGATGTGATAGCAAACAAGGATGTTCAGGAGGAAGATTATGTGAGATAGCATAGAGTTGCACATGATGATGCTTTTGTGCTAAATCAAAATCATGTTTTTGTTGATGATCTAGAAAAAATAAATACGGAAGGAGCACCGAAAGGGCAGAATAACAAAGGCCGTGGTAAGGAACCTGGCGTGACTACAAATGGTAGACCCAAAGGTTTTGATGAGAAACCTCCTGTACGTCTATGCGGTTTATGCAGAGGAAAAGGTCATTTCAAAAACAATTGTCCTCATAATCCAAAGTATGTGCACACCATTTCATTAACGTTCTTTTCTTGTTTAGTTAATACTTTTCAAAATTTTGACGTATGTTACAATCTTTCTATGCAGGAACATGGCATGATGATCAGAGCAAAAAATTGTTTGAATAAAAAAGAACAACTTCTGATTACAGTTGACGATTTATTTGGTTTTCTTAAAAAATAGTACTTACATATTTGTTTCGTTACATTGATATGGGAGACTTGTAATCGGTGATTACTTATGTCATATGTGTTGGCACTATACTCGTTGTTAATAATATGATATGCGACATACAAATTTTATGTTATAATATATATTTCTTGGCGCTATAGGCATTGTTTTTAACATGATATGTAATGTATACATTTTTCGTACAAATATATGATTTTGTGTATAAATCATGCATGTTGGGCGATCAGAGGCGCTGCACAGCCGCCGGTTGCTTTCATTTAAAAAATAACATTAACAGGCGTGGCTGGCCCGCGAGTGGCGTCAGCGGGCGCAAAGAGGTGGCACGTACGAGGAGGATTCGGGAGCCGACGATCCCGAGGCTGACGCCGCACTCGGCCACAAAGGGGCGCACGTACGAAGAGGATCCAGCCGCGGAGGGCGATCCCGAGGCTGACGCCGCCCTCGGGCGCAGAGGGGCGCACCAGGGCCGATGCAGAATCAACTTCAGGGCCGGCAACGGCCAACCCTGGGGCGACGCGCGGCGCGGGCCTGCTGGCCAGATGACGCGGCCCACGTGTGCCATGTAGCGGCGAACGTGCGGCTCGGGCGACGCTCGCCTTGTCCGGTGCGCGCGGCGCTCGCCTTTCAGATATCGTCTACATATATCATCAGAGTATCTTAAAACCAGAAATTGTACATTCGCGAGAACACTCATTGAACATAAAATATAAATTAAATAATAAAATAAGAAATGATTAAAATGTATTTTTAATAAATTTGCCTGGGTACATAAACTTGACATGCTAAAAATATTTGAAACTCACATAAAAAAATAAAGCATCCACACACAATCCTCAGTCATGAATAAGTAATATTTCAACAATCACGTAGAATAGTCGTATGATATTTTCATTTTTGTTTTCTCTTCGCAAGTCGAATTACTTTGTTCTTCACTTCTGAAAACTTATTTTCAGGGGACATAATAATTCCAGCTATCATTCTTTCTCTTGAACTATCAATAGATTCCTGAAAAGTAATAACAATAATTTTATTTTCATCACTTATATATGATATAATGTACTAATTTTTCATACTAAAAATCTACCCACATGAGAAATAGCAGTAATGAATTTTTTTCCGTCCCAGTATTGAAAACAGCAAAGGACGAACAGTCCACATGAGTTCCTGTGTTAACGAAACATAAGTGCATTTTTGAAATCACGTTAAGTAAGATAGCACTTGATCACTTAATGTATTTGAAAAGCACATGCTACATGTAACTCACCAATCTTCTTGTTGAGGCATGTTGTCGGGGACTATAGGCCATGCGGACACATCCGGGAACGACATAATAGCACTGTCATTTGCATCTTGAATATCTCCTGCAAGTTGCTCTCTCTGACAAAAAAATATGAACACGTTGAGTACATATGGTAAACAAATTATATGGTTAATTGTACACACATGAATACGAAACTTACAAAATTTTCAACGAATTTCCTGCTAGCTTCAGAGATATTTTCTTCACCCCTCAAAGAATCAAGAATTTGGAACTCTTTCTTTCTAGTGTGCAAAACACATGTAATCCAATGGTTTTTATCCTTATTTAAAGCAAAATAAGCCTATTTCATAACTTAAATATTGTTAGTAACCTCGGCTTTCACATAAGATAGTAATGAAAATATAATTCTGCAATACAAACGGTACCTTCGGTTTTGCAAAATATTCTGTCATGCATCTGTTGAGAGGTTCATTTGTATATGCTAAACCTTCTGGATCGTCTACCGACTTTCCTCGTCTTATTGACTTTGACCGAGTGTTCAATAACCAGTAAGATCTATGTGTGGGTACAAGATACCTGTCTTTCACGATACTTGAATCCGATATGTACATCGCATAAGCGTCAATTACCTGAAATAAATGACTAAACTTAACATTGATGCAACATACTTAACGCATGACATAAGCATGAGAATAAAAATACATACATCACCGGATATCCATACATGGTTAAGTATCTGGCAAACTCTTGCCGCAGAAAGTTCATCATCTTTACCCTTATTGAATATTTCATGGTTTTTATGTTTTGGTGA
This sequence comes from Triticum dicoccoides, assembly GCF_002162155.2. Taxonomy (NCBI): domain Eukaryota; kingdom Viridiplantae; phylum Streptophyta; class Magnoliopsida; order Poales; family Poaceae; genus Triticum; species Triticum dicoccoides. The sequence goes on along the minus strand of NC_041391.1, from coordinate 701,995,209 downwards.
GTGCTCGTACGCTTTCACGTACTGCACAGCGGCACGCACCATATCATCCACAGAATGATCAAATTGAGGGGTTGTTTCATTAAACAGTTCTACAACACAAGTCAATAAAGTTAAAGTACAAATTTGTACTACATAATTTTGACAAATATATTCATAGCATGCTTAACTTACTCGTTTTCGCGGAACGTTTCGCACGTTTTTTGGGAATCTTTTTAACATAAGGAGATTTCGTGTACTTCGACGCACACCGCTTTCGCTTCGCTGGAATCACGTCCTTCTTCTCTTCTATCTCGCTATTACCATCTGGCATGGCCAGTGACACTTCTTGCTCATTTTGTTGCACTTGCCATCTTGTAGCTTCTATTTCATCGGTTTTTAGAGATGATGCTTCTTTTTTTTCTGACTACTCCGGGACATCTATAGGATCCTCCTTCTCACCTTTAAAGCTACTCAAGTGACTAGTACTGAATTTGAATGAATCCCCTTCTTCAGAATCCAAATCATAATGCCCACTGCCATTTCGGCCATTAGGTGTGTGTTTGTCATCATACTAAAATTCTTTTTTAGGATACTTGTTTTCATACCTGGACTCACTATTCTGTCCATACAGATTTTCTTCCTTCTCTGCCACTGTGCCCGGTTTGTACCGTACACCTGTTTTATTCATTTTCTCTAACAATCTCTGCAAAAATAAGCTCAGTCACATGTTATATCTTTTTATCAATTTATCGAGTTTAGTAAGTGCATATCAGAGTTGTTACATTTTTACCTGTGCGCATAACTCCGGCATACGAAACAATTCCTTACGAATTTCCTTCATATCATTCATAACCCAGTCCATAAAAGGCTTCAGATTAGCAGGGACCTCGGACACATTGTCCACTTTTTTCTTTCCCGTAACAGACGACTTTCGGCTACTATGTTTCTTACTGCTTTCAGCTTGTTCATCTGCAAGTTTTTTCATTCTATACTCCTTCATAATGCAGTCATCAATCTTCAAAATAAGTATGCAATGACAACATGAGTACATAACATTCTCAATGCATAATCAATGTACTACTAAATAAGCATTATAATATTACCAATCCATGGCCACGACCATTTTCCAGGTCGTACTTGTCTCGTTTCTCCGCTTTAGATTCAGTCCAATTTTTCATTAGGGGAACTTGCAACGATAACGGGTCATTTTTCGGGCCGGTGGTTGGCTGCACCTTCTCCCAATATAAGTACTACAAAACACATGACAAATTAAGCTACGAACGCATAAATTAAAGGAATATGAAATAGCATTAATTATTAGCATACCTGGAGTAGGGCTAGGTTGCCACATGGCCATTGCCTCACACGGCCGTCCTGCTTGAGTTTACCAATCTCCGTCAAACAAGTTCGCAAAGTGAACACGTTAAATTCAACGTGCTTATCCGCTTCACGTCATGCACCAACGCGTAGTACTCCTTTGGTATGGAGACAGCCGAGATGGGCGCAATAATGGTCCCCAGCAAAACAAGAACAGCCATCCGAAGAAATTCATCGTCGGCGGATTTATTCCTCACAATTTTTTTAATTAAATCATCTATCATTATGTGACCATTTTTTTGTGAACGTACTGAATAGGAAATTTCTTTATTAACTCTTTTCCTTCCGTCGCAAGAATGCCAAAAACATCCTCACCTTCATTCTTAAACCCAAATATTGAAAACACATCGTCCGGTCTAAGTGAAATAAGGCCTTTACTGCCACTATCTTCTTGTATCATGAATTTTTTGTTGTTCGGGTTATAACATAACATCATAAAATGCAGCAAAAAATCTCTCATTTGTATTGACAGAATGATCAACATCTCTTCCAAGCCTGTTTCGTAGAACCTAAATCGCTGAGCAGTGGTAAATTTTTCAACGAGACTTATCCACTTCTCTATGGAACATGAAATAACACCATCGATGTCCATACTGCATGTTAATATATTCCTATTGATACATATTATTACGCAATAGCATCGACAGAAAAAGTTTGAGGCGGGACACGTGACCTTAATCTGGGAGACAGCCGCCGAACAACGGCTGTGTCGGAGCCGAAAGCATCGGCGGTCTGCGCCTGCGGGCGTGGGGCAGTCTGCCAACGAGCGCCGTTGACTGTGGACGGCGATGGAGGGCGCTGCACGTGCGGCGAGGTCGGTGCGCCTTAGGGCGATCGTGGTAGGGCGACTGGGGGCACGGGGTGGCGTACGGGGGCGAGTAGTTTGGATAGGGTTCCGCCGTGCGTGGCGGTATACGACGATGGATAAGGAAAAAAAATTAGTTCGCCTACTGGGCCAGGCCCGATACCGCCGAACCTAGAGCGCCCAACCTATAGCGACGGCGGCCACCGCCGAACATGCTAATATTTAGTCCCACATTGCCTCTCGTCATGCTAATTCACCTGTTTAAATATCGTACTCTGCTTGCAATGTCAATTCCTCTAGTGTGGCGGTATCACTTAATGAGGTTAACGTAAATTATGCTCTGGCACTCCATAATCATGGAGTGTCACAGCAATAATTCACATTAATCTTATTAAGTAACGCCGTCCGCAATATGGGACTTTTTATATTTTTGTTTTTTATTTTTTTTCATGAAACGCGGTCATGTTTTTTTGACACGTAACATGATGCCACGGAAGCACGCCTGCAAAATTGGGGTGCGTTTCGACAGTCGATGCATTTTCTACGTTTTTCTCCGTGGAAATACCCAAAAAAAGGTCTCCCAACATGACGCAACTTCCGTTCGTACTCCGATTCCGTCCAAAATAGGCGTGCGAGCCGGTGGGGGTCACTCTCGCGCACGCAAAAGTTGGGTGCGTTTTGTCCATGTTAGCACATAGTCACAGTACAAACCTAAGGTGTCTATGTGTGCGTTACATGCCTCATGTAGGCGTTCCCTCTCGCAAAGCCATGAAACGCCATTATATTTTTTGACACGCAACATGATG
>NC_041391.1:701989599-701991662 GCF_002162155.2 Triticum dicoccoides | reverse complement strand
TCACACGCGCACGCAAAAGTTGGGTGCATTTCGTCCATGTTGGCACATGGTCACAGTACAAACCTGAGGTGTCTATGTGTGGGTTACATGCCTCAAGTAGGTGTTCCCTCTCGCAAAGCCATGAAACGCCGTCATGTTTTTTTGACATGCAACATGATGCCACAGCACGCCTGCAAATTTGGGGTGCGTTTTGACAGTCGATGCATTTTCTACGTTTTTCTCCGTAGAAATACCCAAAAAAGGTCTCCCGACGTGACGCAACTTGCGTTCGTACTCCGATTCCGTCCAAAATAGGCGTGCGAGCCGGTGGGGTCACTCACATGCGCACGCAAAAGTTGAGTGCGTTTCGTCCATGTTGACCATCAAAAAGGTGTCGGTCAGGGGTTACAATACGTTTTACCTTAAGTACTGCTTTTAACTATCTCATTATAATTTTTTAATAAACTCAAAAATGTTAGGCAATAACGAAAAAGTCATAATCAATTATTTTCAAATAATTGATTATTAGTACTTATAATTTTTAATAAACAACTTATTATTCTTACTTATAAAGTAAATAATAACATTGGGTTGACGTTTTTTATATTAACTAGTTCTATATTAAGTAGTTCTCTAGTATAATTACATAATAAATTCTATATTTAGTATTGTTTTTAACATAACTACTTAATAAATTCCATATCAAGAAGTGTTTTTTAAGAATTGTATTTTCCAAATTATTTTTAATTATAAATTATAACAATATACACTTTACTATTATGAAAATAATTGTAGCCATTAATACAAATAAATAATGAACATTACATAAATTATAGAATATTTATACAGTACGTAGGGCTTTTCATTAATTATAGAACATTTATTAAACAACTTAATATTATTTTTAAAACAATAAATATATAAAAAAATAATCCCACCTCGCCCGCCGAACGACGCTGTGCGATGGCCGGCCCAGTGACTGTGCGCGACGGTGTGCGTGGGCCGGCCCATTGAGTGTGCGCGTGGTGCAGGCGCAGGGTCGGCGGTGGTGAGGACTAAAGTTTAGTCCCACCTCGCCCATCGAACGACGCCGCGACCGCCTTATATGCCCACCTCCTACCGCCCTTACCGAACTCCTCTGATCCCCGCCCCGTCCTGCCGCTCCCCCGTTGGCCTGTGCTGCCAGCCGTAGCTGGGCCGAAAGGCTGGCCCTTTCGCCACCCGGCTCGATCGGGCCGGACCGATTAGGCGCAGTTGCGGCCCACACAGGCGGGCTTATTTTTTTAATCACTATTTTTTTTGCCTTCTACGCTTCATAGCACGGGGGAGGTGGAAGGGCGCGCTTTTTTAGTCTCAACTCGTGCGCCGAGGGACGCCGGGACTGGCTTATATAGCCGCCTTTGAGTGATTAATTAAATAAGATAGTAATAATGTCAGAAAACTTTAACTAAAGTCAACTCACATTATTACTATCTTATTTTTTTAATATCAGCTCGTTAATTCGCGTAGAAATAACAATAGTAAAGTTTTCTTACGTATAATGTCAATACAAAAAAAATTCTGTATTAAGTACTCTTTTTAATATAATTACTTAAAAAATTCTGTATTAACTACTACCGTTCGAAAATGAGTTTTTTTCGACATCCTTCAAATGAGCCCAATTTTTTTCTCAAATGTTCTATCATCATGACTAGGATGCATGACAAGTTTCGTGGCTTTTTGCCACTTTAGAATTTTCTATAATTTTTTCGGTCAGAAAACGTAAAACACTGACCGGACGTGAAGCAACGTGCTCTTCGTTTCAAAATACGCTCACTTATTGGATTCCGTGTGGGAGTGGGCATACTGACTCACATGCAAAAATTCAGGCCAATCTGAAGATGTCAAAAAATCGACCTCCTTCTCCGGACACCATTCGGGTAGAGCAAAGGCCCCGTTCAAAAATGAGTTTCTTTTCGACATCCTTCAAATGAGCCCATTTTTTTTCTATAATGTTCTATCATCATGACTAGGATGCATGACAAGTTTCGTGGCTTTTTTCCACTTTTAGAATTTTCTATAATTTTTTCGGTCAGAAAACGTAA
>NC_041391.1:701944772-701988931 GCF_002162155.2 Triticum dicoccoides | reverse complement strand
CTCTATTGTTCTATCATCATGACTAGGATGCATGACAAGTTTCGTGGCTTTTTGCCACTTTTAGAATTTCCTATAATTTTTTCGGTCAGAAAACGTAAAGCACTGACCGGACGTGAAGCAACGTGCTCTTCGTTTCGAAATACGCTCACTTATTGGATTCCGTGTGGGAGTGGGCATACTGACTCATATGCAAAAATTCAGGCCATTCTGAAGATGTCAAAAAATCGACCTCCTTCTCCGGACACCGTTCGGGTAGGAGCAAATGCCCCGTTCAAAAATGAGTGTTTTTCGACATCCTTCAAATGAGCCCAATTTTTTCTCTAATGTTCTATCATCATGACTAGGATGCATGACAATTAAAATCAGGTGTGACAAATTTTATCAAAATGTAGGTATTAATGAAACAAACATGCGTAAAGTGCTAAACTATTAAAAATAAGATAGATAGTAAATATATGATTTGAGTTTACAATGCTTAGGTAACACTACTACAGCCCGTGCAGTGCAAAGTCAATCCATATTTTTAGTAACTATCTTATCTGGTAGGATGCATGGAACCGCCTATTTCAGCCGGTCAGGGCACCCTTCGACGGGCGAGGTGGGACTAAAAACTACGGCGCACACCGCCCCCTACGCCTCTGTGCCCCGTACCGCCCGTGCGCGCCTCTCAAAGGCGGCCCAACCGGCCCACAACGTCCCTCTACGCCCTTTCTTAAGTTTTTTATTTTCTTTCCTAATGTTTAACTCATTTTTTATTTTGAAAAATTATTTTAATTCTATCTATTTTTCTAATATTATTTCATATTTTTATTGCTTCATTTTTATGTACTTTCTTTCATTTTTATAATTTTTTCAGTTCAACATTACTTCTGTTTTAATTTTAATTTTTTTAACAGAACCTTTTCATAATCTTTGGTACTATGATTTATTTTCCACCTTTGTTTGGTTTTTTATTTCCTTTCCTAATGTTTATATTTTTTTTGCATTCAAAGTTTAACTCATTTTTTGCTTCATTTATATTTTTTTTGTTTCATTTTTATAATTTTTTAAATTCAACATTACTTATGTTCTAATTTTTTTAAGAGAACAATTTCATTGTTTTTGATACTATTATTTATTGTCCACCTTTGTTTCGTTTTTTATTTCCTTTTCTAATTTTTAGATTTTTTTAGTTCTAACTTTAACTCATTTTTGTTTTTAAAATTTATTTTCATTCTACTTTGCTAATAATATTTAGCTGTCCTCTTTTTTTTCCTTTTTTATTTTCTATCCTAGGTTTCAAACTTTTTTGCAAACATAATAGTATTAATTCGAACATTCAATTTGCAAACAATAATTTAAACCCATGTAAACACACTCGACATTTCAGCATAGTTTTCATAAATATTTTACATAATACTAGAAATTAAACTTGACTCAACTAAACAACATTAGGAAAATAATTAAACATTACTAAACGTTATTTCAAAAATAACCTAAACTAAACTACTCGTCCTCGACGCCGCCAAAGTCCATCTCGTCATAGAGCCCGTCGCCGTCGTCGCTGCTACTGTCGTCCAGGTCCACCACCGGCGTGGCTGGCGCGGCCGGTGCAGCAATCGAGTCGGCCACAGCGGCGTGGTAGCCGGGGAAGTCCAGCGGGTCCTCCGGGTGGACGGCGACCGGGGCAAGCTGCATGTGCTCCTGCACAAGGGGTGGCGGCACCGACGCGTTCTCCGACTCCCGGATCACCGTCAGGTAGCCCGGCATGTCCTCCGGGTCACCGGCCTCCGCCGCCAGCCGCCTGTACTTGGCCAGCAATGCCGGCTCAGGTTCCGGCGCCGGCTCTTGCGGAGGGGCGCGGCTGGACCCGGCGCCGTCCCGCGTGCGCGTGCGACGATTGCCGCCGCGGTCACCGGCGAGGGCCCCGCGCGGCGCCGGGGGCCGGCCGATGTTCATGCGCGCGCCCATGATTTTGCGGGTGGACCTAGCCTCGCTGCGGCGGAACAGCGTGTAGCCGTGCCCCGGCGGAGCGGGCATGGCGCCGGCGGCCGCCTACGCACGGTACGGCGCGACGACCTCCTTGAACGTGCGCCCGTCCCAGAGCTGATGCCGCCGCGCGTGGTTGTGTTTCATCAGCGGGTGCGGGCCGGCGTACACGTGGAGGCGGCGCAGGTGGTCGTCGGCGAGGCGGTCCGCCCAGCCGGGGTTGTTGGGGGCGTACTGGGGGTCGGCGAGCTCCTCCGGGGAGAGGCGCGCCCAGTACATGCCGATGGCGCGGGCAAAGAGGTGGATGCCGACCTCGGGCACCGGCGCCACCGGCACGCCGTCGACGCTCAGGCGCCACCTCGCCAGGAGGCGCACGTCGGGAGCGGCGGGGATGACGAAGTGGGCGAGCTCCTCCGCCTCCTCGAGGGTCAAGGTGGAGCGGGCCATCGCCGGCGAGAGGGAGAGGTAGGGCGCAAGAGGGGCGACGCCGGTGGCAGGGGGAGAAGGAGAGGGGAGGCGAGGGGCGGTGTGACAGCCGCGGTGGGGCGAGGCGTGCTTTATAGGCGTGTTGGGCGGGGTGGGTGCCGGCGATCAATGCCGGGGCCAGCCGAGCGGTCAAGGGTGTAGAAGGCCAGGCGGCGGCGTGCGAATCAGCGCCGGCGATTAATGCCGAGCTGTCAAAGGCGCAGGAGGCCAGGCGTCGGCGTGCGCGGGCGGTCAAGCGGTGCCATGCGCAGGCGGGGCGTCGGGCGGTGGCGTGTGAATCGGCGCCGCCCGCAGACCGACGCCGCCGACGGGACGTCTCACTGCACCGGCGTTAATGGATTCCCACGCCGTACCACGCCGGATTAATGTATTAGCCTAATTAGGGTTTAGTACCTGTGGGCCCGCCCTCCTCCTCATGCGGCGTACACCGCCCACGTACGGGCGTACAGCGGGCGTATGGCCACGTACGGTCATGCGCCTCGCTACGCCGCGGTACGCCGCCCCAAACTTAATTTCCCATCCTACCCCTACTCACTTATCCTCACGAAGGGGTATCTTCTAATCTCGACCGTTGATGTGTCCAGAGGGGTTGTACCGAAGAAGAAGTGAGAACAAGAACGTTGATACACAAGGTAAGCACAAGCCCTTGAGAGCAGTCTGCTTGGCAGAACAATTAATTAACCTCTAGAAGCAGAAGAAGCACGTTGATAGACAAGTTATTATGAAGCACCAACCTTGAGAGAGGTCTGCTTGCGCAAGATATCATTGGACTTGAACATGACTGCGGCAATCCAGATCACGACGAAGAAACCTACACAATATAAACTCAATTGGAATGAGGAACTGGCCATCATCTTCTGACCAAGAGGCATCAAGTACCTAGACAAAAAAGTAAGAGCATAATAAGATACAATGTATGACGGTGGACATGTTTAACAGAAAGAAAACTACCCTATGAATAGCATAGTTAAATGTGATTCCTCCTAGTAGTATCTGTTCTATTATTTATAGTGATGAGAGCCCGAGACTATGTCAATAATGTCGAGAAAGAAAAGGCCTCCAAAATGTAGCATTTTTTCAGTAGCAAGATTTTCTTTTCGGAAATAGGTTTATCCGAGGGGTGTTGACCTTCGTCACATACTGTAATACAGGCTCTTCATTTGTTTTTGAAAGACTTGAGATTACTGTTGGTGCTAAAACAAAGCCCACCAAAATCCTCTTTCAGCTAAAATACCAATTCACGTACTAGCTAGCATCACTAGTTAAGCAAACAGATTTATCACTTGTAGCAGCGCTTACCAAATTGCCACGGCAGCAGAACCCCAGCCATATGAGTACCCTGTCTTAAATCTAGACTTTACCAATTGTGCAACTGACATTGAGATTTCAGAGGGCGGGCGCAGCAGAATGGCAAGTGCTATACCTTCACATCGGGGTCCCTGAGGTTGGCGTGCAGCCACTCGGCGGACACGACAGGCTCGGTCCGCGGCACCGTGTGGACGACGCCCGACGCGGCGTTGGCGGTCTCCGAGATGGCCGACGACGTGGCATTGAAGCGCGCGGCGATCCCGAACCGCGTTATCAACGGCGACAGCGACGCCCCGCACCCAACCTCCGCCGCATGCGCCCATCCGACCCTGCCCTGCAAGTTTCCAAGAGGCGAACACTATCAGAGCATATCCAACAGCCGCGCCAAAAGGCGCGCGCGCGGGGTAAACCGAGTTCTTAGCGCGGGCGGGACGTTTCGGCGCGCTCCAGCGGTGGCGGGAAACTAGCGCGCGCGGGAATTGTTTGCGCGTGCGCCGGAAAAGGCGGCAACTCGCGCGCTATTTTTGGCACACCGCTTCCGGCGCACCTTTAAATTGCGGCGCTCGCCACACGCCTATTCCACACTTCTCTTCATCTTCCGCTGCCACGCGCGCCTCCCCCGCTTCCCCGTTGCTACCTCGCCGCTCCAGCGCCTCGCCACCGACGCGCCACCATGCCGCCGCGCTGCCGAGGAGCATCGGGCTACCGCGGTGTCCGCCAGCGCCCCAACAGCTGGTACTACTCCGAGATACGGTCCGGCGACCTCCGGCTCGGCCTCGGCACCTTCGAGACGGCGCACGAGGCCGCCCGCGCATACGACGCGGCGGCGTGGCGCCTAGGCAGGCCGTGCCCGCAGATGAACTTCCAGGACGTCTACACGCTCCAGCAGGCACTGGACGTCGCCCCGCCGCCTCATCTTATCTCGGCACAAGACCGTGCGGAGCACGCTGAGCGGCAGCGCCGCCTCCTCGTCGCTGCGGAGGATGAGCGGGTCATGGCGGATTGGCGCCGGCGCCACCCGATGGACGTCGCCGACGAGCAAGCCTACTGGGCGGAGCAGACGGCAAAGCGCCGCGCGGACCGGTTGGACAGGCGTCGGCGGAAGGCTCTAGCGTTATCGCAGTGTGAGATTGTTGAAAATGGTGGGCAGTCGATCTTTTCGGATAATGATCCTCGTTGGGACGACATGTGGCTCGATACCTCGGACCAGACCAGTGAGGATGACAGTGATGATGATGATGACGACTGGGAGTAGGTTGTAGTTTTATCTAGTTGCACTATCTAGTAGTTTTTTATGTCGGTGTAGTTTTATGTCGTTGCACCGTAGTTATCTATCTATGCTTTAGAACTATGTAAAATATCTATGTATCGTTTATCTATGAATGTAAAATATCTATTGGAAAAGGCACGAGGATTTTTTTCTATGTGCCTGCGATAGAGCGTGCTGCATTTTAGTGCGGCTACTAGAGCGGCACGCGCGTGCTGCATTTTAGCACGACTGTTGGAGCCAGCGCTACCGGCCGCGCAAAACCAGGCGAAGGGTGCGCGGCAAAGTAGTTTTTAGCGTGTGGCACGTAGCGCGGTTGTTGGAGATGCTCTCAGACCTGGCGGATCGAGGCGGTGGTTGCAGCGGTATGGTTACGACCGTGGGGAGCGTGCCGGCGGCGGTGGCGAGGAGGATTAGGAGGAGCGGGAGGAGGAGGGGAGGAGGAAGGGGGGTTTCCTTGGGGAGGAGCCGGGTGCCGCCGCGGAGGGCGAAGGCGGCCGAGGCGGCATGCAAGAGGAGAGAGGCCACCATGGGTGGGTAGGGTTCTGGCCTCAGGGGGTTCTAGAAGGTTCGAGGGGGAGTGATGGATGGGAATGGGGGATGGGAGGGGGAAGGGAAGAAGAGGCGGCGATGGGCTGGCTGCCGTGGAGGTGAGGTGGCGTGGGCATTGATGTTGACGTGGTGGGGTAAAACTGTGGTTAATCCGGACGGAAAGGGAACCCCCACCCCTCTTTGCCGTCTGCCAACAGATGGCAAAGAATCTTTGTCGTCTGCCAGCAGACGACAAAGAGGAAGGGTGGACCATTGCAGTGTACTGGCATCTAGTGGACCCCACCAGCACCTCTTTGCCGTCCGCTGGCAGACGACAAAGATTCTTTGTCATCTGCCAGCAGATGGAAAAGAAATGACAGATGGCAAAGACCTTCTTTGCCATCGGTTGTTTGGTAGCTGATGGCAAAGACCTTCTTTGTCGTCCGCAAGCAGACGACAAAGAACTGGCAGACGGCCAAATCCCTGATTCCAGTAGTGGGTGATGGTCTTGGCCTTGGTGATGGTCGCGGCCTTGGTGGTGGACTTGTCCGTGGTGATGGTCAAGGGCAAGGTCGTTATAAAGGAATGTTTGGATACCTTGATGGACCATTTTCGTATGTTGCTAACTAACTATAATGTTTCATATGTTCTTATTGTCTTTACTAACCATTATGTTCCACTCATTGTAGGTATGGAGGCTTCTCAACCAAACAAACCAACAATGAAGGAGGATGGCGAAGATGAGATGGCGGGATGGTGGGAGAAGGCTGCGAAGAAGCTGAGGGAGGAGGATGCAGCCGCACTAAAGAAGAAGAAGGAAGAGGAGCTTGAAGAGAAGAGGAAGGAAAGAGTGAGAATGGATAATGAGTGTCGCGCTAGGGAGCAAGCCTTGGTGAGGAAATGTGAGGAGGCACAGAAGAAGCGTCAAAAGAACCAAGCTTTGGGCAATTGCAGCTAAAAAAAGAGAGAGAAGGAGAATCAGATATTCATGGAGGGGGTGGTTAAGGAGGCTCACCGGATAAGGAAAAGGGAGGAGGAAGAGGAAGAAGAGAGGAAGAAGAAGAAGGGAATGGGGCCTTGCTCTACGCAATAGAGCTATGTCATCTTCAACTTGCTTGTGGATGATGACCGTGTTATCCTCTAAACTATGCTCTTTGATTTGGTTGTGAACTACTATGTGTCATGAATTACTATGTCTCCTCCTCGATTTGGTTGTAAATTACTATGTGTTGTGAAGTACTGTGTATTTCCTCCTTGATTTGGTTGTATGAACTACTCCTCAAGTTGAAGTACTATGTGTTATGAACTACTATGTGTCATGAACTACTATGTTGTATGAACTACTCAAGTTGTTTGCTTGCTATGTATCAATCATACTTCACATCATCGTACTATGTGTGCATATGCCAAAAAAATTCACTAAGTCCAAGTGCAACGCCTAGCTCTTGGGCGTTGCACTGTTGGGTGTGGAGCCTCCAAGCTAGGCATTAAACCACCCTATAACTTGCAAAGTTTCTGTTACTCTCTGGACAGCTCTTTCCAGGCGTGCAACGCCTCTGAGCTAGGCGTCGCACTGCTTCGTGTGACGCCTAGCTCAGAGGCGTTGCACGCCCGGGAAGAGTTGTCCAGAGAGCAAAAGAAACCTTAAAAGTTACAGGGTGGTGCAACGCCTAGCTTGGAGGCACCACACCCAGTAGTGCAACGCCCAATAGCTAGATGCTGCACTACTTGGTGTGGCGCCTCCAAGTTAGGCGTTGCACCACCCTGTAACTTGCAAAGTTTTTGTTGCTCTCTGGACAGCTCTTTCCAGGCATGCAACGCCTCCGAGCTAGGCGCCACTGGCGCCTAGCTCGGAGGTGTTGCACGCCTGGAAAGAGTTGTCCAGAGAACAACAAAAGCTTTGCATCCACTTTGGGGCGAAAAATTCGCTATGTGTTGGTGTGGCGCCTAGCCTGGAGGCGCCACACCGTACAGTGCAGCGCCTAGCTTGGGGGCATTGCACTATACAATGTGGCGCCTCCACGCTAGGCGTTGCACCACCCTGTAACTTGCAAGTTTCTGTTGCTCTCTGGACAGCTCTTCCCAGGCGTACAACGCCTCCGAGCTAGGTGCTGCATTGCTTCATGTGACGCCTAGCTCGGAGGCGTTGCACGCCTGGAAAGAGCTGTCTAGAGAACAACAGAAGCTTTGCATCCACTTTGGGGCGAAAAATTCGCTAAGTGTTGGTGTGGCGCCTAGCCTGGAGGCGCCACACCGTATAGTGCAGCGCCTAGCTTGGGGGCGTCACACTATACAATGTGGCGCCTCCAAGCTAGGCGCCACACCAACACTTAGTGGTTTTTTCTCCCTCAAACTGGGTCATGTGAGGCACAATTTCAGTCATGCATCACAGAATAAACTGGGTCATGTCAGGCACACCTCTTCAACTTCAACAAAGACAACATTTCTTAGAGTGAGCATCACTTCAAGTTCAACATTACTAAGACATACGATCACTTCAAGTTCAATATTACTAAGAGCTACCACCACTCCAGGTTCAACCACATGACAAGTTCGACATAAGAAAAACACCCACTAGGCGAGCTACATAACAAATAGAGGATGACTAGTTCCTTGTGAGCTTTTTGGCTCCTCCCCCCTCCGATTTGCTATCTTATTTGCCTTCCTAGGAAGAGCAACACGCTCTGGCTCCGGCTCCGGTTCCTCCGCGTCATCCACATAGTCATCCAAAGCCGCCATCCGCGAGGTGCCGGCCATCCTTTTGTCTCTTTGGGTGAAGTCTTCAGGTGTGTATTTATTGATTCCCTTCCTAGGCTTTAACTCGTATGCTGACCGAACTTGATAGGTCCCCAAGGCATACCATCAGGAACCTATTACAACAACAAAAGATATGGAAAAGACCGTGTGTGAGGATAAAGTTAGCAATGCATCAATAATTCAATATATGCTCATGCCATACCTCTTGGGTGACCACACCCACATCCTCATCATCCAAAGTATCACCATGGCCAGAAGTGGGATCTGATGGTGTCGCCGACCTAGACCGTTCAGGTGATACATACTCGGGGTACGACAACCAAAAAGGTTTGATAGCTGCCTTAACTTTTGGCCATGGCGCTGCAACATGTACAAGTGAATGAGCTATCGAACGTAGCAACACGTGTTAAGTGGTAGTTTGAAGGAGACGTGAACCTTAATGAATGCTCGAAGTGCACCTTCCCCATCGCTTTTCCCAACCGGGGTTGTCTCCAGAATAGTCTCGGTCTCATCAGCTGCTTTCCTGATCTGGGCACGCTATGAACAGAAACGGCATTAACGTGTTAGGCAAGCGAAGATGTGAATAGTGCGAATGGAAAAGCAAAATGGGCAAATACCACAAAGTTCATCATTGGAGCTGATGGGACTGAGTTGCCTTTCCTGACTAATGCGTTGTACTCGTGCTGGGTTAGCTCATCGAAAACGGTGGTTCTTCCAAAATCTCCTCAGCATACGCCGGCTTGCATACCTCCACATGGGTACTTGCAAGAAACCATGTGAGATAGTTGTTGAACGCCATCGGGCAGTGCTCATGAAGCTGGGTTCTTTTTCCAGCCTTAGCTTGCTCGACACTAAGCGCGAACTGTACAACATACTTCCTGTGATGCTTGGCCTAATCCTTGATCTTCCGCTGCCTTTTCCTATCCAACCTGCAAGTTAGAAACAGAATATTAGCACCATCAAAACTACCGAGAAGTTGCTAAGTGCTCAAGGTTAATTATGTCTTACGTGTGTAGCAACTTGTCCGTGTCCTCCCACTCCGGCGGGTGTGGCTGGAACAAACCAAACTGGCGGTACACCCGATGTGGCAGGTGAAGCTCAACCGCCCAGTTGCATATGAGTGGGCACCGCATATGCCAAAGATCCACATCCCTAGTGCACATCGAATTCAGCCTGAACTCTATAGGGTTACAAAAACTATCCCCTCTTCCATACGCTCCCATTCCACCTGCAAAATAGCATAATGCAAAATTGATTTCGAGTTATGATAGAAGCATGAGAATCACTTATGCAATGTCGAGTCACCTGCTCAGCCGTGATCGTGTCCAGCTCGCTCATGTACAACTTGTACATGACCGAGGGATCATCCGTTGTCTCATTTATCACATCCCACTTGTAAGCCCAAGTTGGGAGCCGTAGTGGGCCATCTTTGTCGTCCCAATCCTCGAACTTCACGGTCTTCGATTGTCCAACCGGCAATCGCTCCCAGCTCCATATAGATAGTGCGAGCATACAACAGGCGTCATCCAACTGCACATAAAAGAGAACATGATTGAATTAACAGGAAGATCACATTGGTAATGTACCAATGAAGTGAAAAAGAAAGAACTTTGTACCTGTCTATACAAGTAAGCCAGTGTCGCCGAACCCCAACTCCATTTGCTATCGAAGATGGTCAACGCCTTTAGCCACATCCATGGAGCATTCTTTCCTGTGCCATCAGCAAACATAGTCCTGGATATAACGTACCACATGTAGACACGAGCAAATGTCTTGACCTCATCCTAATTAGCTTCCTCGGGACAAGTACCAAAGTTCCACGCAATCCAGCTGAAAGGAGCACCGTTGCGACTCTTTCCTTCTTCTTGTCTTCTCCTGCTGGTTCCGGAGGCTCCGGAGGAACCATACCAATAAGGGCATGCATCTGCGTGCTCCACCCATCAGAATCGGTGCTCATACATAGAGGATTCCCCTTGATAGGAAGACCGGCGATCATAGCAATATCCTGGAGCGTCACGGTCATCTCCCCGGTCCGAAGATGGAAACTATGTGTCTCCGGCCTCCAACAATCAACAAGCGCGGTGATTGCTGCAGCATTGAGGGGTGGCGTCGACCGGCTGACCAACTGAATGAAAGGGAGGAGTCATGTCTCCCTTACATACGGTGTGTATCGCTCATCATAGCGCATCCCCCCAAGGTTGAGCCCGTGAGACCGATTCTTCAGAGGTTGAAGCTCCTATAGACAAGCAAATCAGAAAAATACATATGGGGCATTTGTGTTTCGAATAAACACGAAATTCATAATACCGGCCAATTTGATTATTACCCGCTGCTCCACCGACATAGCGTACGACCGGTGTTGATGGTCCCAGTGATTATCGAGAAGCCAAACCATCCTAACAATTTCAAACAAAACTTTCGTGTCAACACGATTATCTTGTGAATAAAAATAAACTAAAGTACGCCTACTATATGCAAAATTCAAAGAACATGTATTCAAATCATTCTTGTCAATACAAATATAATTTCAATACAAATAAAAAAACTAGGCCTACTTCATGCAACATTCAATACAAATATCTTTTCCATAGAAATAACATGTCAACCTATGTATCCAAACCATATCTTTTCAATAAAATCAACTAACTAGGGTTGCAAAATTAGGTATCTAATACATGCTAGATTCTAATACATGCAACATTCTAATCTAACAAGGGTTCCCCAAATCTAATACATGCAAGATTCAATACATGCAAGATTCAAATAAAGGCTCCCCAAATTTTCAAAATAGCATACATTCTATGGATATAAAGAAGGGGATCGGAGGAGAGTACCTTCTAGGTTGGATTGGTGAAGGAATTCACGGACCAAATCGTCAGATCTGAAGGATTTGGGAGAGGGGATTGAGAGGGGGAGAGGAGAGGGCCGCTGCCGCTGCTTCTTCTGTAACTGGTGCAATGGGGTGGGTGGGGGAGGAGAGGGCCGCGGCGACTGCATCTAAGTCACCGTGCAGCGCCCGAGCGCTAGGCGCTGCACATCACGTGTGTGGAGCCTAGATCGGAGGCGCTACACTAATGGGTGCGGGCCCAGGGGCTACCACGGTCGACAGAGGTGCAACGTCCCCGAGCTAGGCGCTGCACCGTAGGGTGTGGCGCCGGCGTGTTGGGCGCCACACAAAAAGGTCAGCCATGTGAAATACTTTTGTGGGCAGTTCATTCTGTGATTTTCTTTTGTCCACAGGTCAAAATCGTCAAATTTGCCCCGACAAGGCGAGGAATCAGTTGGACTCAGATTTCAAAATTGCTCGAAGCTGCGGCAGACGCGACGCACGCACGCACGACGCCCTCGCTCTATAAAGCCACCCCTCTCCTCTCTCTTCCTTCTTCTTCCATCCTGCCTCCATCTTTCATCTGCCTCGAGCGCGCCGAGCCCCTGCAGCCTCACCCCGCTTCCTCCTATCCCCACCCGGCCCCCGAGCGCGACCAAACAACAATCACCACACACAGTCCATGGCGCCGGCATTAAAGATCTCTCGCGCGGCGCTCGAGGCGGCGGCCATGGCCGCGGGCTACGATGATCTCTGCAAGATCACCATCTCACAGTAAGCAAACACATATCCTCCTCGGGCGGCCACCCGCCCTCTTGCTCCCTCTCCTCTGCTTCTTCCTCTTACATGCCTCTGACTAACCCATCCTCTTCTGCTGGTTCCGGGCCTTCTGCACCACAGCCTCCGACGGCGGCTCCGGTGTCGCCCCGGCCGACACCGGCATCGGCACCGCCGTGCCTGGCGCTAAGGGTCCCGACACGGTTGGCGCCGAGCGCACCGGCGTCGGTGCCAACGGCGTTTCCGGCGCAGGGCTCGCCGCCGCCAACCTCCGCGCACCGACAGTACCGGCTGGTCTCGGCGCGGAAGGACTCGTCGCTGGCTTCAGGTAACGATGTGTTTTCCCCCTCTCCTCCGCCCGTCCTGGCCTACGCGGGAGCGGGCCTCCATCTCACGTTGTCTTCTTTGACGACGTAGGGCCGGAGCACTAGTCACCGGCGGGCATGGACATGGCGGCGCCGCCAAGGCCTACCTCGGTCTCAGGTGCTCTGTCCTTTCCTTCCTCCTCTTTTTTCTTGTGGGTTGTTGTGTTTACTCAAGGTCGGTTTTCAGCGCGCGCCCTAATCAACCTATTCCTTGCAGGCACCGCGCCTTCTACGCCAAGGCCTTCGACGGCGGCTCCGGTGTCACCCTAGCCGGCACAGGCACTGGCCTCACCGCGCCTAGCGCTAGGCTCTGCGCGAAGGTCACCGGCACTGGGCTTGACACGAAGGGCACCGGCACTGGCCTCGCCGCGCCTTGCGCTGGGCTCGGCGCGAAGGGCACCGGCACAGGGGCGGCCGGTCTCGCCGCCGCCACCGGCGGCCTCGGCGTCAAGAGGGCGGCAGGTCTCGGCCTCAGGTAAGCAGCCGCACCATACGCTTGGTCGATTTGTGCGCAGCCTGCGCGGGCGGGAGGGCGCCCCTATCCGTCCGTCCGTCTAACTTTCGGTTTGCTTTGACTGTACAGGTCCGGAGCGCCTTCCGCGGGTACGGCCGCCGGCGGGCAAGCAAGCGGGCGCGCCCCAACTACCATGCTTGGCGTCAGGTGAGCTCTTGTCCTCTTTCCTCTCATGCGCTACGACGCTTGTGTCGTAGTATTTTTCTTCCTTCATGTCTTCTCTGTGCGCTCTCCTCATGGTTCCTTTTGCTCAGGGCTGCCTTCTCGGCGGATGGCAGCATTGGCCCTCCTGCCGCGACTGTGAGTATCTCACCATGCAGGTCATCAACAAGGAGGGGCTGATCTTGGAGGAGGTGGCAGGCCTGAGAAAGGAGGTTAGATAGTACTATGATTTGATTTACGCTGCTTCAATGCTCATAGCTGCACTGGTCTCGCCGCGGCTGGTCTCGACACAACTATTTTTATACTGAACTTTTATGCTTATTTTAAACTAAGTGTACCATACTACAATTTAGAGTAATATAGTTTTCTGTTGCTTATCCACATAATGATGTTTCCAACTAATAACTATATTATTCGTTGTTATACAATTGTAATGTATATCATTGAATTTTTTATTCTGCAAACTTTAAATTGTATGACGTACAAACAATCTCTTTCTTATTAAAAAATGCTTTGACTTAATTCTCTAATATTGCAGAAACTATATATCATGATAGATATTCCCAAATCATATATACACTAACAAATGTTTAAATAGTGGTTTCTAGCGTATATTAGGCAATCATATTCGTAGATACTTCTAGGGCATAACAAATGTGACTTGCAAAGTTGGGTTCAGTAATAGAATCATTGAAGAACCTAAAATATTGTTGATTTTACATCTGCGTATGATTTGATTATCTGAAATGCTTGTCTAGACTCACTTGGTTTGATTTGGCCAAAATGAGATCTCCTACCCATTTCTATATCTATATTTACATCTATATCTATACCTATATATACTAATAATATAATAAAGTATAAGGTGCGTTTCTCCAATTTTTTCATCCATTCACCACCATTTTTTTATTCTATCCAAGGTGATACTAAATTTTTGTGCATCCATCTGTTAGGAAAGAAAAATAGTTTTATCCCGAATTTGGTACGTGGGCCGCACACGCTGCAGCCCAGCAAAGCAAGCCCATTGGTTTCCTGCCAGTGCATCTGAGAAACATTATTTATCGCATTGGGCGGCAAATACTCACAATTTCGTACATGGCGCCAAAGATTGGGCCGGCCCGTTTCAGTTCTTTTTTTCTATTCTGTTTTTAATTTTTGTTTCTTTATTTCTTTTATCCTTCTTTTTTATTTTTTCCTTCCAAGTTTATATTTCTTCATTTTTATAAATTCTATTATTCATTTTTTTTCAGTATTCCGTTTTTTATTTATATTTTCGTAAAATTGGCAGAATTGCAAATTTTTGTTCCATTTTGTAATATGCTTGAAACTTTAAAGTTTTCTTCCCGCTCCTATATTTTTTCAAAATTAAAAAATGTTTGCATTTTTAAAAAGATGTTCGCATTTTTTAGAAAAATGTATATCTTTCCAAAATAGTTTGAGATTTTCAAAATAAATTGTATTTTAGAAAATGGTGCAAATTCCAAAAATATTCATGTTTATTGAAATGTTCACAAATTTAAAGTATTTTTTTGAAAAATAACACGTTTAAAAAATTGTTTTCAATGTTCAAAACATGTTTACATTTTCACAAAATTGTTCAAAAATTCAAAAAAAAATCTTAAAAAGAGGTTCATGTTTTCAAAAAATGTTTGTGATTTTTTTTAAAAATCTTTTCAAGTTGTGTTCGTATTTTTCCAAATTTAGTGTAATTTTCATAAAAAATGTTCGCATTTTCTAGGAAAATAATCAGGATTTGAAAAATTGTTCATATTTTGAAGAATATTCAGAATTTCATAATTATTACTTTATTTATTGAAAAGCAAAAAAATCAGAAAAATGAAAATGTTTTGAATGTTAGGCTACATTATGTTTGTAAACATTCGTGCCAGCCATTTTTTAGTTGGAGCTTTTTTTTTAAATGGCTATCAACACGTGGTCGAGATATTGAGGTCATGAGTGTAATGCTTCAACTGAGCGGTTGTTTTGGATTTTGATTCGTGTCTTACAAACACACGTCGTTTTGGTAACTGCCAGTGGCCTAACCCAAACATGAATTGTTGTGCATCCCACGTGACATTTAACGATAAAAGAAAATATGTTGGTTGACTATAATTAAAAGAAATTGTAAGCACATGCCAATAAAAGAGGATATGCTGGTTTAACTCTGATTTAAATAATATAGGCAAGTAAGCGCTAAAAAAATTAAAGAGAATAAACCCTGGTAAAGCAGGGACTACCAAACCCTCAAAAAAAAGCAGGGACTACCTGGTTATGCGCTTATTATGGCAATGAAATGAGATTCATTGAATTAGTAATCCATCCGATTACGCCATCGTAGGAGAGAGTGGTCGAAGCAACTATGTCCCCAAGGTCACCGTGCAGCCACAAAATGAGGAGGCATCCATAACCTAGACACGGAGGCGGACTCGGAGGAAAAAAAAGCACGAGTTGAGTGGTGGCCACCACATGGACCAACCCCACTACTATCAAGATCTCGCGGATCAAACATGCCCCGTGAGAACACCGTAACGCCTTGCTCTGCCGCCCCATCACTACGGAGACCATTTTGATGGACACATCAATTACCTCTCCCGATGCTTCTCGCAAAAAAATAACTCCCGATTCAACGTATGGGCATATGTGCTAGTATTTCCAAAGGGAGGGAATATGCATGTACGGTAAGAGAAAGACAACAGGTACAGTTAATGTCAGTTCAGTTAATTAGCAGCCATACGGTGAACCTGGTGAGGATTTATGATGCGCCCAGTAGGTTGATTGAAGGAGAATGAGGGGTGAACTGCTGGCCTATCCGCGAAAGATCCTGTTGGTGCTCGCCGTCTGCACAGTCTGCGCGTTTTATTTTGCTAGTTGTGGCTTTTCCTTATACGAGTACTTGATACTCTGTCACTGTTTATCCTGGCTTGCAATAGGGCTAGTCTGCTATGGAGTTGTTTCGGTTTTCGCCACATAGTGTTCGGTCCGATATCAGAAAAAAAAATCGGTTTCCTAGCGATGCGTTGAGCTCGCTATCCCATCCTTCCTATCCCCTATAAGTTTCTAGAACCGTGTTGTTTTTTCTTGAAACAACAACTGGTTTAAAAAATAACAGCCGGTTAATCAAGTAGCAGTGAAAGTGTGATATTATATTCCTCCTTGTCTCGATCGGACGAAAAGTCATGGAAAGGCATGATGGTACATGGTAACAAAACAAATCACAATGTAATACAATGTTTAAAAAATAGCAACATGCGATTGTAAGCGTTCTTGCCTAGTGCGGAATTAAGTATAAGGTTGCTTTATAGTATGATCTCATCTGAGAGGAAAGCATATTCTTCATTGTTAGTAAGTAGTACTTCTATTCGTTCGAGTACTACATCCAAAATATTTGATCCATCCGTCTCCAGATGATGGGGGTGAATCTGAGTTCTTTGCACCACTCTCGTGTGCTAAAAACCTCGTCCTTAGATTAGTGAATGATGTCAGAAAATATGCATTATGGTAGGAACTTGATTAATATCAGCACGATTCATAGCACAATGGAATCAAGCAGAAGAAGCTTCATGAGTCTCTGGTTAGCCCTGCTCGTCATGTTTCCAATGAGGGAGATGGCACAAGTAGGAGGCAATTTCTGCTGCAATGTGGGACTGTTAAGTGAAAAAAGCAGATATGTTTTTTTTATGTTGTTGCTTATATATTGCAAGGTGCTGGTGCTTGCACATATGTTGAGTGGACTGAAAGGGAGTGGAAGGCAGATCTAAGACGATCATTAGGGATCTTGCCATGAAGAACATGAAGCTGTGGAGAGTAGGGTCAAAGGGTGTGAGGCAGAAATATAGAGGAATCGTCATGAAAAGAGGGCAATGGGTAGGATGCAGAAGCAAAGACTGCTGTCTAGGGATAGGATGTTTGGATTTCAACTTTTATGTATCTTCCCGTGTTTGCCATTATGTTTGCTGTCATTGTTAGCAAGCATGACATGTGTAATGAGTGATGCTATTATGCTGTTGAGACATCATGATATAGTATTTGATGTTGAAATGATGGAATATTTAGTAGATGAGTGAATGTGGTACTTATTTAGCATTACTACTTACATGTGATAAGCCAGGTTACTTTTATGTGACAAGCAATAGTACTTATATGTGATAGTGAAATTGCAACTATCCCTAGGTGGTTTTGGTAATTCATAACAACATATAGCTCATTGAGCTAATACTATTCCAAGATGAATATTTCAGGAAAGCTCGATCATTGGCATGGCATGGATGATGAAAGTGGATCCCTCAAAATATTAAGGACAAAGGATTGGCTCAAGCTCAAAAGCTCAAGACTCTACATTTTACATTTTAGTGATCCAAGATCACATTGAGTCTATAAGAAAAGCCAATACTATCAAGAAGGGATCAGGTGTTGCTTAATGAGCCTCTTGCTCCATGTGCTTAGTGATATGCTCCAAAATCCTCCACTACTTTCTCACATCCACATATGACCTAAATCCAAAGTCAAACTCGGCCCTACCGATTCTTTCTATCCGGCGCCACCGAGTTCAAATGTCATAGCCACTGCCACAAACCCTAGGCAAATCGGTTTCACCGATAGGGATCTCGGTCTCACCGAGACGGGATTGTAATCTCTTTGTTTCCCTTCGTAACATTTCGGTCTAATCGAAGTGAGCGATCGGTCCCACTGAGATTGCAATGTAAACTTTCTGTTTCCCTTACGTAACTTTTCGGTCTCACCGAAAGAGCAAATCGGTCCCACCGAGTTTACCTGACCAACTCTCTGTGGAGCTAATTACCAAAATCGGTCTCACCGAGTTTGTGTAATCGGTCTCACCGAGATTACGTTATGCCCTAACCCTAACCATATCGGTCCTACCGAGAAGCATGTCAGTCCCACCGAAAACCCTACCGGTCACTAGGTTTACTAAATCGGTCCGACCGAGTTTGATGATTTGGTCCCATCGAGTTTGGTAAATTGTGTGTAACGATTAGATTTTGTGTGGAGGCTATATATACCCCTCCACCTCCTCTTCATTCGTGGAGAGAGCCATCAAAACAAACCTACACTTCCAACTTACCAGTTCTGAGAGAGAACCACCTACTCATGTGTTGAGGCCAAGATATTCCATTCCAACCACATGAATCTTGATCTCTAGCCTTCCCCAAGTTGCTTTCCACTCAAATCTTCTTTCCACCAAATCAAAATCCTGTGAGAGAGAGTTGAGTGTTGGGGAGACTATCATTTGAAGCACAAGAGCAAGGAGTTCATCATCAACACACCATTTGTTACTTCTTGGAGAGTGGTGTCTCCTAGATTGGCTAGGTGTCACTTGGGAGCCTCCGACAAGATTTTGGAGTTGAACCAAGGAGTTTGTAAGGGAAAGGAGATCGCCTACTTCGTGAAGATCTACCGCTACTGAGGCAAGTCCTTCGTGGGCGACGGCCATGGTGGGATAGACAAGGTTGCTTCTTCGTGGACCCTTCGTGGGTGGAGCCCTCCATGGACTCGCGCAACCGTTACCCTACGTGGGTTGAAGTCTCCATCAACGGGGATGTACAATAGCACCACCTATCGGAACCACGACAAAAACATCCATGTCTCCAATTGCGTTTGAATCCTCCAAACCCTTCCCTTTACATTCTTGCAAGTTGCATGCTTTATTTTCCGCTGCCAATATACTCTTTGTATGCTTGCTTGAATTGTGTGAAGATTCTTGACTTGTTCAAACATAGCTAAAATCTGCCAAAGTCTCAAATTAGGAAAAGGTTAGGTTTTTATTGGTCAAGTAGTCTAATCACCCCCTCCCCTCTAGACATACTTCAAGGTCCTACAAGTGGTATCAGAGCTTTGGTCTCCATTCACTTTGATTTCCATAGCTTTTGGTGGTGATAGCCTTGGTTTCATAACCTAGGAGAGTATGGCGTCTAGCGAGGGAAATTATCACCGTAGAGGTCCTTAGTTTGAAGGCACTAATTTTGGTAGTTGGAAGCATAAGATGAAAATGCATATTCTCGGACATAACCCCGCCGTTTGGGCTATTGTGTGTATTGGTTTGCAAGGTGAATTCTTTGATGGGAGAGAACCGAACCGTGAAGCTAGCGCGGAAGAGTTGAAGATGCTGTAATACAACGCTCAAGCTTGTGATATCCTCTTCAATGGCTTATGCCCCGAGGAGTTCAACAAAATCAGCAGTCTTGAGAATGCAAAGGAAATTTGGGATACTTTGATTGATATGCACGAAGGTACCGACTCCATCAAGGAATCCAAGTTGGATGTGCTCCAAAGTCAGCTTGACAAGTTCAAAATGAAGGATGGTGAAGGTGTCGCTGAAATGTACTCTAGGCTTGCTCTTATCACAAATGAGATTGCCAACTTAGGAAGTGAAGAGATGACCGGTAGATTCGTCATCAAGAAGATCCTAAGAGCATTGGATGGAAAATATGATACCATGTGCACATTGATCCAAATGATGCCCAATTACAAACATCTCAAGCCTACGGAAGTCATTGGAAGAATTGTTGCTCATGAGATGTCACTCAAGGATAAGGAGGAATTTCACAACAAGTCGAGTGGTGCTTACAAAGCCTCATGTGAAGCCCCCACATCATCAAGTGAGAAACAAACCTTCAATGAAGAATTGAGCTTAATGGTGAAGAACTTCAACAAATTCTACAAGAGTAGAAGCAAAGGAAGAAGCTCTAAGTCAAGGTCCTACAATGACAAAAGATCTTCTAGTCGAGAGCGCAATTGCTACAATTGTGGGAGACCCGGACACTATTCCAATGAGTGTACGGCACCCTACAAAAGAAGAGAAGATTCTCCCAAGAGAAGAAGTAGAAGAGAAGAATCACCACCAAGAGAGAGAAGGAGTAGAGATGATCGTTATGAATGAAGACCCTCACAGGGAAGCAAGGATTCGGAAAGGAAGGACAAGTCATCAAAGAGCTACACAAAACGAAGACATCAAGCTCATGTTGGTGAATGGGTATCCGGCTCCGACTCCGACCATCACTCTGAGAGAAGCTATCACTCCGACTCTGAATACACTCAAGATGAAGGTGTTGCCGGTCTAGCACTTGTGTCAACCAACTCCTACGACATATTTGAATCACCAAATGAAGGAATTGGTAGATGCTTCTGTTGGGGAACGTTGCAGAAAATTAAAATTTTTCCTACGGTTTCACCAAGATCCATCTATGAGTTCATCTAAGCAACGAGTCAAGGGAGAGAGTTTGCATCTACATACCACTTGTAGATCACGAGCGGAAGCTAGCCAAGGGGATGGTGATGATGGAGTCGTACTCGAACGTGATTCGGATCACCGATGTCCAAGTGCTGAACGGACAGCACCTCCGCGTTCAACACACGTACGGGACGGGAGACGTCTCCTCCTTCTTGATCCAGCAAGGGGGAAGGAGAGGTTGAGGAAGATTGCTCCAACGGCAGCACGACGGCATGGTGTAGTTGGTGCAGCAGTACTCCGACAGGGCTTCGCCAAGCATATACGGAGGAGGAGAGGTGTTGGGGAGGGGAGGGGCTGCGCCTTGGCTTGTGTTAAGCTCCCATGCGCCTCCCCACTATATATAGGGGTGGAGGGGCTGGTTTATTGCCCTCCAAGTCCATTGGGGCGTTGGCCAAGGTGGGAGGAAAGAAATCCCATCATTTCCTTCCCCACCGATTGTTATCCCCCCTTTTTAGGGATCTTGATCTTATCCCTTCGGGATATGATCTTATTCCTTCTAAGGGGGGATCTTGGTGCGCCTTGACCAGGGGTGTGGGGCCTTTCCCCCACTACTCACGTTCATGTGGGTCCCCCCATGCAGGTGGGCCCCACTCCGGAACCTTCTAGAACCTTCTCGGTACAATACCGAAAAATCCCGAACATTTTCCGGTGGCCAAAATAGGACTTCCCATATATAAATCTTTACCTCCGGACCATTCCGGAACTCCTCGTGACGTCCGGGATCTCATCCGGGACTCCGAACAACATTCGGTAACCACATACAAACTTCCTTTATAACCCTAGCGTCATCGAACCTTAAGTGTGTAGACCCTACGGGTTTGGGAGACATGTAGACATGACCGAGACGTTCTCCAGTCAATAACCAACAGCGGGATCTGGATACCCATGTTGGCTCCCACATGCTTCTCGATGTTGTCATCGGATGAACCGCGATGTCGAGGATTCGATCAAACCCTGTATACAATTCCCTTTGTCAATCGGTACGTTACTTGCCCGAGACTCGATCGTCGGTATCCCAATACCTTGTTCAGTCTCGTTACCGGCAAGTCACTTTACTCGTACCGTAATGCATGATCTCGTGGCCAACACTTTGGTCACCTTGAGCTCATTATGATGATGCATTACCGAGTGGGCCCAGAGATACCTCTCCGTCATACGGAGTGACAAATCCCAGTCTCGATCCGTGTCAACCCAACAGCTACTTTCGGAGATACCCGTAATGCACCTTTATAGTCACCCAGTTACGTTGTGACGTTTGATACACCCAAGGCACTCCTACGGTATCCGGGAGTTACACGATCTCATGGTCTAAGGAAGAGATACTTGACATTGGCAAAGCTCTAGCAAACGAACTAAACGACCTTTGTGCTATGCTTAGGATTGGATCTTGTCCATCACATCATTCTCCTAATGATGTGATCCCGTTATCAACGACATCCAATGTCCATAGCCAGGAAATCATGACTATCTGTTGATCACAACGAGCTAGTCAACTAGAGGCTCACTAGGGACATATTGAGGTCTATGTATTCACACGTGTATTACGATTTTCGGATAATACAGTTATAGCATGAATAAAAGACAATTATCATGAATAATGAAATATAATAATACTTTTATTATTGCCTCTAGGGCATATTTCCAACAGTCTCCCACTTGCACTAGAGTCACCAATCTAGTTACATTGTGATGAATCGAACACCCATAGAGTTCTGGTGTTGATCATGTTTAGCTCGCGAGAGAGGTTTAGTCAACGGATCTGCGACATTCAGATCCGTATGTACTTTGCAAATTTCTATGTCTCCATCTTGAACATTTTCACGGATGGAGTTGAAACGACGCTTGATGTGCATGGTCTTCTTGTGAAACCTGGGCTCCTTGGCAAGGGCAATAGCTCCAGTGTTGTCACAGAAGAGTTTGATTGGCCCCGACGCATTGGGTATGACTCCTAGGTCGGTGATGAACTCCTTCACCCAAATCGCTTCATGCGCTGCCTCCGAGGCTGCCATGTACTCCGCTTCACACGTAGATCCCGCCACGACGCTCTGCTTGCAGCTGCACCAGCTTACTGCTCCACCATTCAACATATACACGTATCCGGTTTGTGACTTAGAGTCATCCGGATCTGAGTCGAAGCTAGCGTCGACGTAACCCTTTACGACAAGCTCTTCGTCTCCTCCATAAACGAGAAACATGTCCTTTGTCCTTTTCAGGTACTTCAGGATATTCTTGACTGCTGTCCAGTGTTCCTTGCCGGGATTACTTTGGTATCTAGCTACCAAACTCACGGCAAGGTTTACATCAGGTCTGGTACACAGCATGGCATACATAATAGATCCTATGGCTGAAGCATAGGGGATGACACTCATCTCTTCTTTATCTTTTGCCGTGGTCGGTGACTGAGCCGAGCTCAATCTCACACCTTGTAACATAGGCAAGAACCCCTTCTTGGACTGATCCATTTTGAACCTCTTCAAAATCTTATCAAGGTATGTGCTTTGTGAAAGACCTATGAGGCGTCTCGATCTATCTCTATAGATCTTGATGCCTAATATGTAAGCAGCTTCTCCAAGGTCCTTCATTGAAAAACACTTATTCAAGTAGGCCTTAATGCTGTCCAGAAATTCTATATTATTTCCCATCAAGAGTATGTCATCTACATATAATATGACAAATGCTACAGAGCTCCCACTCACTTTCTTGTAAACGCAGGCTTCTCCATAAGTCTGCATAAACCCAAACGCTTTGATCATCTCATCAAAGCGAATATTCCAACTCCGAGATGCTTGCACCAGCCCATAAATGGATCGCTGGAGCTTGCATACTTTGTTAGCGTTCTTAGGATCGACAAAACCTTCCGGCTGCATCATATACAGTTCTTCCTTAAGATGCCCGTTAAGGAATGCTGTTTTGACATCCATCTGCCATATCTCATAATCATAGTATGCGGCAATTGCTAACATGATTCGGACGGACTTTAGCTTCGCTACGGGAGAGAATGTCTCATCGTAGTCAATCCCTTGAACCTGTCGATAACCCTTAGCGACAAGTCGAGCTTTATAGATGGTGACATTACCATCCGCGTCTGTCTTCTTCTTAAAGATCCATTTGTTTTCTATCGCTCGCCGATCATCGGGCAAGTCTGTCAAAGTCCATACTTTGTTTTCATAAATGGATTCTATCTCGGATTTCATGGCTTCAAGCCATTTGTTGGAATCTAGGCCCGCCATCGCTTCTTCATAGTTCGAAGGTTCACCGTTGTCTAACAACATGATTTCCAGGACGGGGTTGCCGTACCACTCTGGTGCGGAACGTGTCCTTGTGGACCTATGAAGTTCAGTAGCAACTTGATCCGAAGTACCTTGATCATCATCATTGGTTTCCTCTTCAGTTGGTGTGGGCATCACAGGAACATTTTCCTGAGCTGCACCACTTTCCCGTTCGAGAGGTAGTACTTCATCGAGTTCTACTTTCCTCCCACTTACTTCTTTCGAGAGAAACTCTTTTTCCAGAAAGCATCCATTCTTGGCAACAAAGATTTTGCCCTCGGATCTTAAGTAGAAGGTATACCTGACAGTTTCCTTAGGGTATCCTATGAAGACGCATTTTTCCGACTTGGGTTCGAGCTTTCCAGGTTGAAGTTTCTTGACATAAGCATCGCATCCCCAAACTTTTAGAAACAACAGCTTAGGTTTCTTCCCAAACCATAATTCATACAGTGTCGTCTCAACGGATTTAGATGGTGCCCTATTTAAAGTGAATGTAGCTGTCTCTAGAGCGTATCCCCAAAATGATAGCGGTAAATCAGTAAGAGACATCATAGACCGCACCATATCCAATAGAGTGCGATTACGACGTTCGGACACACCGTTTCGCTGAGGTGTTCCAGGCGGCGTGAGTTGTGAAACGATTCCACATTTCCTTAAGTGTGTGCCAAATTCGTGACTTAAATATTCTCCTCCACGATCTGATCGTAGGCACTTTATCTTTCGGTCACGTTGATTCTCCACCTCATTCTGAAATTCCTTGAACTTTTCAAAGGTCTCAGACTTGTGTTTCATTAAGTAGACATACCCATATCTACTTAAGTCATCAGTGAGAGTGAGAACATAACGATATCCTCCGCGAGCCTCAACGCTCATTGGACCGCACACATCGGTATGTATGATTTTCAATAAGTTGGTTGCTCGCTCCATTGTTCCGGAGAACGGAGTCTTGGTCATCTTGCCCATGAGGCATGGTTCGCACGTGTCAAACGATTCATAATCAAGAGACTCTATAAGTCCATCGGCATGGAGCTTCTTCATGCGCTTGACACCAATGTGACCAAGGCGGCAGTGCCACAAGTATGTGGGACTATCGTTATCAACTTTACATCTTTTGGCATCTACACTATGAACATGTGTAATATTACGCTCAAGATTCATTAAGAATAAACCATTGACCATCGGAGCATGACCATAAAACATATCTCGCATATAAATCGAACAACCATTATTCTCAGACTTAAATGAGTAGCCATCTCGTATTAAACGAGATCCAGATACAATGTTCATGCTCAAACTTGGCACTAAATAACAATTATTAAGGTTCAAAACTAATCTCGTAGGTAAATGTAGAGGCATCGTGCCGAAGGCGATCACATCGACTCTGGAACCATTCCCGACGCGCATCGTCACCTCGTCCTTCGCCAGTCTCCGTTTATTCCGCAGCTCCTGCTGTGAGTTACAAATATGAGCAACGGCACCGGTATCAAATACCCGGGAGTTACTACGAGTACTGGTAAGGTACACATCAATTACATATATATCAAATATACCTTTGGTTTTGCCGGCCTTCTTATCTGCTAAGTATTTAGGGCAGTTCCGCTTCCAGTGACCCTTCCCCTTGCAATAAAAGCACTCAGTCTCAGGCTTAGGTCCATTCTTTGACTTCTTCCCGGTAACTGGCTTACCAGGCGCGGCAACCTCCTTGCCGTCCTTCTTGAAGTTCTTCTTACCCTTGCCCTTCTTGAACTTAGTGGTCTTATTGACCATTAACACTTGATGTTCTTTCTTGATTTCAGCCTCTGCTGACTTCAGCATCGAGAACACTTCAGGAATGGTCTTTTCCATCCCCTGCATGTTGTAGTTCATCACAAAGCTCTTGTAGCTTGGTGGGAGCGACTGGAGGATTCTGTCAATGACCGCCTCATCTGGGAGGTTAATGTTCAGCTGGGTCATACGGTTGTGCAACCCAGACATCTTCAGGATGTGCTCACTGACAGAACTGTTTTCCTCCATCTTACAACTGTAGAACTTGTCGGAGACATCATATCTCTTGACCCGGGCATGAGCTTGAAAAACTAGTTTCAGCTCTTCGAACATCTCATATGCTCCGTGATGCTCAAAACGCTTTTGGAGCCCCGGTTCTAAGCTGTAAAGCATGCCGCACTGAACGAGGGAGTAATCATCAGCACGAGACTGCCAAGCATTCATAATGTCTTGGTTCTCTGGGACGGGAGCGTCACCTAGCGGTCCTTCTAGGACGTATTGTTTCCTGGCAGCTATGAGGATGATCCTCAGGTTCCGGACCCAGTCCGTATAGTTGCTGCCATCATCTTTCAGCTTGGTTTTCTCTAGGAACGCGTTGAAGTTCATGTTGACATTAGCGTTGGCCATTGATCTACAAGACATATTTGCAAAGGTTTTAGACTAAGTTCATGATAATAAAGTTCTAATCAAATTATGAACTCCCACTTAGATTAGACATCCCTCTAGTCATCTAAGTGTTACACGATCCGAGTCGACTAGGCCGTGTCCAATCATCACGTGAGACGGACTAGTCATCGTCGGTGAACATTCTCATGTTGATCGTATCTTCCATACGACTCGTGTTCGACCTTTCGGTCTCCGTGTTCCGAGGCCATGTCTGCACATGCTAGGCTCGTCAAGTTAACCCTAAGTGTTTTCGCTGTGTAAAACTGTCTTACACCCGTTGTATGTGAACGTAAGAATCCATCACACCCGATCATCACGTGGTGCTTAGAAGCGACGAACTGTAGCAACGGTGCACAGTTAGGGGAGAACACTTCTTGAAATTTTTTAAGGGATCATCTTATTTACTACCGTCGTCCTAAGTAAACAAGATGCATAAACATAATAAACATCACATGCAATTATATAGTTGTGACATGATATGGCCAATATCATATAGCTCCATTGATCTTCATCTTCGGGGCTCCATGATCATCTTGTCACCGGCTTGACACCATGATCTCCATCATCGTGTCTTCATGAAGTTGTCACGCCAACGACTACTTCTACTTCTATGGCTAACGCGTTTAGCAATAAAGTAAAGTGAGTTACATGGCGTTCTTCAATGACACGCAGGTCATACAAAAAATAAAGACAACTCCTATGGCTCCTGCCGGTTGTCATACTCATCGACATGCAAGTCGTGAATCCTATTACAAAGAACATGATCTCATACATCACAATTCATCATTCATCACAACTTCTGGCCATATCACATCACATGATCAATCGCTGCAAAAACAAGTTAGACGTCCTCTAATTGTTGTTGCATCTTTTACGTGGCTGCAATTGGGTTCTAGCAAGAACGTTTTCTTACCTACGAATAACCACAACGTGATTTTGTCAACTTCTATTTACCCTTCATAAGGGCCCTTTTCATCGAATCCGCTCCAACTAAAGTGGGAGATACAGACACCCGCCAGCCACCTTATGCAACTAGTGCATGTCAGTCGGTGGAACCGGTCTCACGTAAGCGTACGTGTAAGGTTGGTCCGGGCCGCTTCATCCCACAATACCGCCGAAGCAAGAAAAGACTAGTAGAGGCAAGTAAGATGACAAAATCCACGCCCACAACAAAATTGTGTTCTACTCGTGCAAAGAGAACTACGCATAGACCTAGCTCATGATGCCACTGTTGGGGAACGTTGCAGAAAATTAAAATTTTTCCTACGGTTTCACCAAGACCCATCTATGAGTTCATCTAAGCAACGAGTCAAGGGAGAGAGTTTGCATCTACATACCACTTGTAGATCACGAGCGGAAGCTAGCCAAGGGGATGGTGATGATGGGGTCATACTCGAACGTGATTCGGATCACCGATGTCCAAGTGCTGAACGGACAGCACCTCCGCGTTCAACACACGTACGGGACGGGAGACGTATCCTCCTTCTTGATCCAGCAAGGGGGAAGGAGAGGTTGAGGAAGATTGCTCCAACGGCAGCACGACGGCGTGGTGTAGTTGGTGCAGCAGTACTCCGACAGGGCTTCGCCAAGCATATACGAAGGAGGAGAGGTGTTGGGGAGGGGAGGGGCTGCGCCTTGGCTTGTGTTAAGCTCCCATGCGCCTCCCCACTATATATAGGGGTGGAGGGGCTGGTTTCTTTCCCTCCAAGTCCATTGGGGCGTTGGCCAAGGTGGGAGGAAAGAAATCCCATCATTTCCTTCCCCACCGATTGTTATCCCCCCTTTTTAGGGATCTTGATCTTATCCCTTCGGGATATGATCTTATTCCTTCTAAGGGGGGATCTTGGTGCGCCTTGACCAGGGGTGTGGGGCCTTTCCCCCACTACTCACGTTCATGTGGGTCCCCCCATGCAGGTGGGCCCCACTCCGGAACCTTCTAGAACCTTCTCGGTACAATACCGAAAAATCCCAAACATTTTCCGGTGGCCAAAATAGGACTTCCCATATATAAATCTTTACCTCCGGACCATTCCGGAACTCCTCGTGATGTCCGGGATCTCATCCGGGACTCCGAACAACATTCGGTAACCACATACAAACTTCCTTTATAACCCTAGCGTCATCGAACCTTAAGTGTGTAGACCCTACGGGTTCGGGAGACATGTAGACATGACCGAGACGTTCTCCGGTCAATAACCAACAGCGGGATCTGGATACCCATGTTGGCTCCCACATGCTTCTCGATGTTGTCATCGGATGAACCACGATGTCGAGGATTCGATCAAACCCTGTATACAATTCCCTTTGTCAATTG
Source organism: Triticum dicoccoides (assembly GCF_002162155.2). Lineage (NCBI taxonomy): Eukaryota > Viridiplantae > Streptophyta > Magnoliopsida > Poales > Poaceae > Triticum > Triticum dicoccoides. The sequence goes on along the minus strand of NC_041391.1, from coordinate 701,960,710 downwards.
GTACGTTACTTGCCCGAGACTCGATCGTCGGTATCCCAATACCTTGTTCAGTCTCGTTACCGGCAAGTCACTTTACTCGTACCATAATGCATGATCTCGTGGCCAACACTTTGGTCACCTTGAGCTCATTATGATGATGCATTACCGAGTGGGCCCAGAGATACCTCTCCGTCATACGGAGTGACAAATCCCAGTCTCGATCCGTGTCAACCCAACAGCTACTTTCGGAGATACCTGTAATGCACCTTTATAGTCACCCAGTTACGTTGTGATGTTTGATACACCCAAGGCACTCCTACGGTATCCGGGAGTTACACGATCTCATGGTCTAAGGAAGAGATACTTGACATTGGCAAAGCTCTAGCAAACGAACTAAACGACCTTTGTGCTATGCTTAGGATTGGGTCTTGTCCATCACATCATTCTCCTAATGATGTGATCCCGTTATCAACGACATCCAATGTCCATAGCCAGGAAATCATGACTATCTGTTGATCACAACGAGCTAGTCAACTAGAGGCTCACTAGGGACATATTGAGGTCTATGTATTCACACGTGTATTACGATTTCCGGATAATACAGTTATAGCATGAATAAAAGACAATTATCATGAATAATGAAATATAATAATACTTTTATTATTGCCTCTAGGGCATATTTCCAACAGCTTCATGGCCAAAGGTCCTAAGGTAACACACCCCGAGTATGTTGATTTTGATGTTGATGAAGATGACTTGCTAGGTGATGATGATTTACTTGTTGACAACTCTAGTGATGAATACTATGATGAAACATCAATTAATCATGCTAATCAAGATGAAATGAATGACAATGATAAGGAGAAGATTGAGAGTCTAACTAAAGAACTAAACACTCTTAAGTTAGCTCATGAAACTATCTTCGAAGATCATCGAGAACTTTTAAGGGCTCATGAGAAGTTACGCTTTGAAAAGCTCAACCTTGAGCAAGAGCATGAGTTCTTAAAGGCAATCAATGATGATCTCCATAAGAAAAGTTCTTCTTACATCGCCAAGCGTTTACTCCTATCTACTTACATGCCTCAAGTCAAGTCTAGTAACAAGAACAAGAAAGATTCTTCCTCTAGTAGTAACAATAATAATGCTAAATCCAATATTGTTGCTTCTAGTAGTTCTCTTGATTCCACTAATGATCCTCTTAGCCAAGTTATACTTGAGCAAGAAAATAGCTTATTGAAGGGAATTATAGAGAAAGGTGTATACAAGAGTCTTGCCGGGAGTAAGCAATTTGAGGAAATTGTACGCAAGCAAGGAAGGCACTGGAAGAATCAAGGTGTTGGTTTTGAACGAAAGTTCAATGCCAATGGAGTTGAGTGGGAACAAGATCAATACCCCAAGACGAATTTTGTTCCTCAACAAGAGAAGTATGATCCTACTTCCTTCAAGGGAACACAAGCACAAGATGATCTTCCACCACAAGACCACAAGAACAAAGGCAAGGACAAGCTTCAAGACGAGATTGATGCATTTGAAGAAGCACCTAAGGCTTTGGTCAAGTGGGTTCCCAAGACTACGTCAAGTTCTACTTCATCAAGTACAACTACTACACCAAGGATTCCCATCAAGATGATGTGGATCCCGAAGAAGAAGAATTAGAGAGTTCTTGAGGGTGACTCCGCCAACATTCTTCACTCATATCATTATGGCAAGGACAAGTGCAATCAATTTCCATATCTTGCACTAGTTCAAGGAGTCACAAACCCTCATGTTGGTAAGGCAAGGGACAAGGTAACCTAATGTTTTCATGGACATCATTTTGTGTGTGCATCACTCTATGTCTATGGATATTCTTCTTTGTTCCTTGTGGGACTAACCCATGTAGGTATTGAAAGTGCAACTCACTCCAAAGGATTGCTCCAAACGATCTACATCAACATTGAGCATCCACATCTTCAACACCTACATGAAGTCATCATCGACAAAACCCAAGGTTAGTTCATCCCTCTAAGGGGGGATCTCACATCTAGGGGGAGCTTAACTCTAAGAATTGAGTCAAAGCAACTCTAATGATGTGAACACATAAATGCTTTATATAAAAGTGGAAACCCCACTTAAGCTTAAACGATGAGTATGACCTATGATCAAATGTTCTCATTTGACTCCTAAGTCAATATACTCATATATAGATGACCTAGTCATCGCCAATTGTTTGATAGATGCTAGAATTGGTTGTGCATGATTTGTCACATATTTCATTTGTCATCTTATTGTGTGAGCATGTTGGTTGCATATTTACTCATTCGAGAACATCCACTTGTTGTTTTGATTGATTGGCTTCTTTTTCTTTGGCCAAGTGGATGGACAAGAATGCCTAAGAACCTTCTCTCGCTATCTATGATTTTCTCGTCTCAAACTCTATTCATGCTACATCACAAAATTCGATCAAGTCAGGTTTGAACCACTCTCTGTGAGGAGCACTCGGAGTCCCTGATTCGTCATAGACTTAAACTTCCAAAACTTCTTTGTGATTTTCGGTCTGACCGATTCCTCCATTTCGGTCATACCGAGATTACTAAGTTGATCTAGGTTTTCATCTCGGTGCAACCGATTTGTACTTTTTAGTCACACCGAGTTGCTATAACTGTTCACAGTTTTGCATCTCGATGCCACCGAGTTGTACCACTCGGTCACACCGACAGAGTCGGGCTATACATACGCACGGGCAAAATTTGGAAAACTTTCTCCGAATCTTCTCGCCCGTGCATAGCTCGCTCTGCCAACTTGGTCTACGGATCATCGACTTCGTCGCCAGCTGCCTCTTGTCGCTGGTCTCCGTCGCCGTCAATGGAATTCTCCTCCGCCGTTGCCGCCGTAGCGAGTTCCCGCCGAACTAGGGTATGAACTCGATCACAGTGCTTTCCTCGTCCGATTCTCAGCACATTGTGTTCATTATGCATCTTGCCACGATTGAAACACTCCTATCCAGTCAAATCAATCCTTAGAATAGTTGCGATTCGAAAATTTAGGGTTAGGTTTCCGCTGAAACCATCTCGGACCCACCGAGTTGAAAAACTCGGTCCCACCGATTTGGCTAATGCCATTGCACTAGTAAGTCTCGGTCTGATCGAGAATTGCTAATCGGTGTGACCGATTTCAGAACTTTGTGAAACCCTAGCAGTCTCGGTGCCACCAAACTGTGACTCGGTCTGACCGAGTTCACTAGTTTAGGTTCCAAAACTGCTTCGGTATCACCGAGTTTGAAAATCGATAGATCCGAAATGTTTTCAGTGGGAAACTAAAACTAAGTTTTTTGAATCATTCTTTTGCAAAAATCCCTGCATTTTGTGATGCTCATCCACTCTACCTCATCTATAACTATTCACAGGGTCAATAGTCAGTTGAACAGCATGTCAGACCAAAGTGATAGGCCGAACAAAACTGAAGAGCAGATCCAATTGAGTGAGGGCACTAGTCCCTCAAGCAGCTCAGATGAGGGGAGCAGAAGCACTCCGAGCAATTTGCCCAAGGCTGCCACAAGGACAGGAAAGAAGAAGACCTCAGAGTCTGAGGATGAGGATTATGTGGCAGTTGAGGATGAGGCAAGCTCCAAGAAGAAAGTGCTCAAGAGGGAGTTCAGCTCATCTGCAGTGAAGCCTGGTTTGAAAATCAAAAGGCCAGCAGGTAGACAACCAATGTCCAAAGCCAGAGTATCTACTCAAGCTCCTTTGGAATCTCAACCCAAAGAGCATGTTCCTGCAGAGGGAAATAAAAAGAAAGAAAGGGTCAAGAAGACCATGGCAAGAGTGATTGGGAAGCCTTCCATGATGGAAGAGGAAGAAGAAGAAGAGGTTGCAGAACCAGCACCCAAGGCACAAAAGCTGATGGGTGATGCTATCAAATCAGGGGCTGTAACTTCCAAGCCCAAAGCTGCCCCCAAGTCCAAGAATGCACCCAAGAGGAACACCAGGAGCATACCAGCAGCTGAAAAGAACAAGGCCCCAATGCCTGAGGTTGATGCTAAGGAAGATGAAGAAGGGCAGGTCCTAAGGAAGCTCAAACCCAAGATCCCAGACCACAATGATGCTCATCCTGTGGCTGAAAACATGAAGATCAGGAGAGATCATTGGTTGAGGCTATGGAGAGAGTCAGATCCATATGCCACGAGGAGAAGGACTGCCGTGGACTACAGGTTCCACACCAAGGAGCAGCAGGACTTTTATGAGACTATCTTGCTGGATAAGAAGCCCATAGTTTGTGATATGAGATGGGTCGACTGGACCTACATGCGGGAGAATGCAGAACACTACCCTGGAGTATATGACAGCTTCAGTGCGTGTGGAGTTGCTGATTTTGTTGGGCAGAAGCTCGCCAACTGGAACGATGAACTCATCATGCAATTCTACTCCACAGCACATTTCTATCCAGATGGCAGGATAGTGTGGATGTCAGAAGGAACCAGATATCAGTCTACCATAGAGGAATGGGCAAGTTTGATCAAAGCCCCAAAGGAAAGTGAGGATGACCTGGACATTTATGGTAAGAAGAAAATGGATCATAACTCTATGTCGCAGATGTACAAGGAGATTACAGATGATGCACTTGAGTCCTTCAAGTTTGGATCAGTCCATTTTCTGCTGTCAGGGCTGCCTACGATCAACTGGATCTTAAGGCATACTCTATTGCCCAAATCAGGTGACCATAACATGATTAGAGGGCATGCAATCAATTTGCTTCATGTTTTTGATGTGCCTCAGAAATTCAAGGTCATGAGCCTCATAGTTGAGACAATTAAGAGGACAGCAGCAGACCAGAAGAGGAGCTACGGTTATGCCCCACAGTTTCAGGAGTTGATAAACTTGAAGATGGGCACAGGAAAGTATCTATTGGATAAGGAACACATGGTTCTCTATCCTGAATTTGAGGACAATCGAGTTGTCATGACTGAGAATGAACCATCATCAGTGCAAGCTCAGGAGAGAAAGGAGAAGGCAAGGCAAGAGAAAGCTGCAAAGATGCCCACTCTAGCAGAGGCATCGGAGTACTTTCTGAAGAACAAGCAGGAGCAGCTTGGTTACTTGATAGCATCAACTCTACGGATTGAGAAGGGATTGGCCACCCTAACTCAAAACCAGGAGAGCCTGGAGAGAATCATGGAAAAAAATTCTATGATCTTGATGTCAAAGTGACTGAGATTCAGTCAGCTGTGGAGCAGTTACAAGATGATATGCAGGAGAGGAAGGGAAAGACGACAACTGATGCATTTTCCAGAGTGCCTAGAGCTCAGAGGTCAGTTGTAGTGCCAACTACAGACACCAGAGTCACTTCTTCAGCTCCAGCTCAACCAGCTCCAGCTCCAACTTCTTCAGCTCCTACCACGTCTACTGATGCGTTCATCCTTGGAGTCCTGTCTACACCACCACCAGAAGACCAAGCCTGAGAGACGACATAGTGCTATGCATTTTCTAGGAACTTTTTGGTAACTTGTTGCCAAAGGGGGAGAAAAATGTATAGATCATAGGCTTCGAGAGAGAGAGATTTGCTTTTGTTCTCTCTTGTCTTCTTGGTTGAACTTTATTTGCATTTGATTGCTTGAGATACTATGCATTACCTGTGAGACATTGATGATCATGTGTTTGATCATAAGCTACACTTATGTTTTTTATGATATTATCTTATTTATCCTTATATGATCATTCATTGTGCTTGGTGATGAGTGCAGGTATTCAATCGTTATTATTTTGAGCGCTCCACCAAGATGTATGTGACATGGAAGAGTAACCCATGAGCCTAATTTTTTTGTGCATTTGCAGTCCAAAGCAAATCTTAAGATATGCACAAATTTAGGGGGAGCTCTTGCTTATCACATACTTCTCAAAGTAATGATGTTTTTTAATTTTATTATTATTTGTCGAAGCTTTGATCTATATGTTGTCATCAATTACCAAAAAGGGGGAGATTGAAAGTGCAACTATCCCTAGGTGGTTTTGGTAATTCATAACAACATATAGCTCATTGAGCTAATACTATTCCAAGATGAATATTTCAGGAAAGCTCGATCATTGGCATGGCATGGATGATGAAAGTGGATCCCTCAAAATATTAAGGACAAAGGATTGGCTCAAGCTCAAAAGCTCAAGACTCTACATTTTACATTTTAGTGATCCAAGATCACATTGAGTCTATAGGAAAAGCCAATACTATCAAAAAGGGATGAGGTGTTGCTTAATGAGCCTCTTGCTCCATGTGCTTAGTGATATGCTCCAAAACCCTCCACTACTTTCTCACATCCACATATGACCTAAACCCAAAGTCAAACTCGGCCCTACCAATTCTTTCTATCCAGCGCCACCGAGTTCAAATGTCATAGCCACTGCCACAAACCCTAGGCAAATCGGTTTCACCGATAGGGATCTCGGTCTCACCGAGATGGGATTGTAATCTCTCTGTTTCCCTTCGTAACGTTTCGGTCTAACCGAAGTGAACGATCGGTCCCACCGAGATTGCAATGTAAACTTTCCGTTTCCCTTTCGTAACTTTTCGGTCTCACCAAAAGAGCGAATCGGTCCCACCGAGTTTACCTGACCAACTCTCTGGTTAGCTAATTACCAAAATCGGTCTCACCGAGTTTGTGTAATCGGTCTCACCGAGATTACGTTATGCCCTAACCCTAACCATATCGGTCCTACCGAGATGCATGTCAGTCCCACCGAAAACCCTAACGGTCACTAGGTTTACTAAATCGGTCCGACCAAGTTTGATGATTCGGTCCCACCGAGTTTGGTAAATTGTGTGTAACGGTTAGATTTTGTGTGGAGGCTATATATACCCCTCCACCTCCTCTTCATTCGTGGAGAGAGCCATCAGAACAAACCTACACTTCCAACTTACAAGTTCTGAGAGAGAACCACCTACTCATGTGTTGAGGCCAAGATATTCCATTCCAACCACATGAATCTTGATCTCTAGCCTTCCCCAAGTTGCTTTCCACTCAAATCTTCTTTCCACCAAATCAAAATCCTGTGAGAGAGAGTTGAGTGTTGGGGAGACTATCATTTGAAGCACAAGAGCAAGGAGTTCATCATCAACACACCATTTGTTACTTCTTGGAGAGTGGTGTCTCCTAGATTGGCTAGGTGTCACTTGGGAGCCTCCGACAAGATTGTGTAGTTGAACCAAGGAGTTTGTAAGGACAAGGAGAACGCCTACTTCGTGAAGATCTACCTCTAGTGAGGCAAGTCCTTCGTGGGCGACGGCCATGGTGGGATAGACAAGGTTGCTTCTTCGTGGACCCTTCGTGGGTGGAGCCCTCCGTGGACTCGCGCAACCGTTACCCTATGTGGATTGAAGTCTCCATCAACGTGGATGTACGATGGCACCACCTATCGGAACCACGACAAAAATATCCGTATCTCCAATTGCGTTTGAATCCTCCAAACCCTTCCCTTTACATTCTTGCAAGTTGCATGCTTTATTTTCCGCTGCCAATATACTCTTTGCATGCTTGCTTGAATTGTGTGAAGATTGCTTGACTTGTTCAAAGATATCTAAAATCTTCCAAATTCTAAAATTTGGAAAAGGCTAGGTTTTTATTGGTCAAGTAGTCTAATCACCCCCCTCTAGACATACTTCAAGGTCCTACAGATAGGCCAGATCACTTACATCAGAAAGGCAGCGTTGCTTATATGTGATATGGACACTAAGATGATAAGTCACTTGACATATAGAAACAACACACTGACATGATAATTCGGGTCACTTATGCAAACATGATTCACATGATAATTCCGTTGACTTATAACAGAAAACAAACAGTAATTATACTACTGTTATTAAAACTTTAGAATTGTTGTTTAGTAAGACGTCACATTTAGAAGAAGAAAAAACACTGAAATATGCTTTGACCCATGTCTTTGCATCCAATTTCTCGGTCCAGTGAACTGCTCCTACACTGTGTTCGTTCATGTGCTGACAATTTGCTCTTCACTTCACCTGGTTAGTTGATCTGTTAATGGCCCATTGGTTATTCAATTTCTCGGTCCAGTGAAATGTACAGCACCCCGAGAGTAGCCGCAGCCACCGAAAAAAGAAAATAAATGGAGGTTCCGTAGGTAGGCTATAGTTGAGCCCATTCCGTGTGGCAAGGTGCTAGGCCATCGGGGAAGTGAGGCACCATGGATGCATGCATATATGCATCCATGTGCAATTTTGTTTTTTGATAAAAATGCACGCATGGGTGATATGCTGCTTTGAATAGTGATTGCACCTCTACAGATGGGTGAAGTGTGCATGGTTGGTGAAAACGAAATGATGCAGGGTGTGCTGTCGGTCCATGGTTCTTGATCATCGGACTCGGTGCGCTGCCAGTCACAAATCACAACCGAGGAGGGGCCGTGGGGTGGCAGGCGGAGCGCGCAGAGAAGACTGCGAAATGGGCGACAACGGTACTATACGAGCCTGCCGCGCTGGACCGTAGCTGCCGAGGCGCAGTGGAGGTACGTACAGTCCCCTAGTCCGCCTCCCTGCTGCAGCGCCAACATGCAAGCCGGCCGTGTATCACCCACGCACCCAGCCAGCCAGCCACCTGCCTGGAATTTAATCTATTTTGAAACATCCCAATAGCTATTTCAGCAATTCTTAATAAATCCTAGAGGCCCATTTAGCCCATTCATGCGAGGCAAAGGTTACTATTACAGTTTAGTCCTACATTGCTAGTTTAATGGGAGTTGAACCTTCTTATAATGAAGGTTGTTTTCCCACATGTATAAGCATGAGAACAAGAGGGACATCCACGCACGATCCTCCTCCGCCGCACGCCTCGACTCGCCTCGCCCCGCGATTCAATTCCTTTTCTTGGCACAAGTGTTTCCCCTGGCGTTCTGAAGATATCTTAGAAGATTCATTCGTGATATCTTACTCGCACGCGCCCGTGGCACCTCCGAAATATTATTTTATAAGTGGCATAAAAATGTTCTACTTCTTCGTCACGGACGCTCCGGACTCCGACGACTTCTTCCCCGACGTCGACAACCTCTTCGACGACATGGCTGGCGAGGACACTGAACCCAAGATCGGTGCTTCCACTCCTGTTCCGTACGTTCTCATACTATTTCTGTTTGAGATTCTGCATCAGCTTCTTGCTCTAGTGTTTGCTCTAGATATGTTCGGTTCGAGTTCACATATGCATATGCTATTTACCTTCTCTCTGTGAGATTGCATTACTTGTTTTATCTATGCTATAATAGTCATATTTTATCTACTGTTTCTGTTAATAAAATCATGTGGTAAATTGCTCATATTTCCAGCACCAAGCACGGTGGCATGGCACGCACCCCGGGTAAACCAACCGCCCCCATCTATCTCTACGTCGCAACGACACCACATGAAAAATCTCCAAAGTGTCGTTGTATCAAACACAGAAAGAGAGCATGTGGTAAGTTCCTTCCTACGCGGACCCCTTCTCGGTCGATCCAAGCAGCAGTGAAAAGAGAAGATACATGCATGCCAACATGACATGCGGGGTACATTGCGTGGTACGAGCGTGGCGTCTGGACCATAGCGGAGCGGTCTCCTCTGCTTTCTTTTTCTCTTATACCTGGCCTGCCATTCGGCTGCAGCAACAGCAGCGCCAACCTGATGCACCCAGCCACCACCTGTCCAGCACGGTGGCATGTCACTCACAGTACAGCACGCGCCCCTGGTAAAACAACCGCCCAACGGCCCAAGTGATCCATCTCAAATCAATCCAACAATCCCTCCTTAACCATCACCTTGGCCGTGGCCAGACCGCCAGACGCGGGCAGGTACGCACGGCGATCCGGCCGCCGCGTTACACTACCGTGCAACGACTTCTCCCGTGCCGTGTCGGCTCGCCGTCTGGCTGATTGGTGGGCCCGGCAGGAGGAGGGGGAGCTCCGTCTCAACCTGGTCGGTCGGCTGGTCACACGCTAGATTTCGGAACCAACATGCAACACACATCAGGGCAACAAGTGCGCACTGTCCACCATGAGCAAAATCATTGTTTTAAGCCTTTGATCAAAGTTTAGCATAATTTAACCGCACTTTAAAATCTAGCACAATCACTGTTTTTATTAAAATCTCTAAAAAAAGACCTATATTTTAAAATGGAAGGAGTATTATCTAATCACACACCACGTGCTAATGCATGCACATAGTACGTGGCTATAAGAGCATCTACGGTCATGGGTGGCTTTTGATGAGTTAAAGGATAGGGGATCAATTAGAGATGCTCACTCTTATCATGCCGATGTAGGGAGATTTATGTGGTGACTAGGAACCCCCCGCACTAATTAACCATCCCCTGGACTTTCACGGGGTGGCCCCATCCCTCCCTCCCCCCCCTCCCGCCTCGCCGCCGTGACGCAGAGCCCTGCCCTCGCTTCCTCCTCCCAACACCTAGATGGCTGCGGTGGCCCCCAAGGTCTCCCGGGCAGCCCTGGAGGCGGCGGCGAAGGCCGCAAGCCTCAGCATCCGCTCCATCACCCCCGCCCAGTAAGTCATCGTCTCCTCCAGTCCGGCCGGCCACCGCTACATATCCCCTTCGATGTCTCGTGTACCCTGACTCCTCCCATAGGAAACGGTCCCTCCGCGCCGCGGCATCTGCTACCACCCCGACCGGCACCATCGTGCCTGCCGCTGGGCTCGCCGCGGCCGGCATCGACGCCAATGTTCCCGGTGCGGCTGGCGCGGGGACCGCCACGGCCTATCTCGGCATCAAGGGCGCGGTCGGTCGGCGTGGAAGGGATAATATCCGCTTCCTCCTCTCGTCCGCCCCCTAGCCTACGCGGAAGCGGGCCTCCATCTCACCTTTTGTCTTCTTTGAAGGCGCAGAGCCGGAGCACCGGTCGCGGGCAAGCATGGAGGCGGCGGGCCGCCGAAGCCAACCTCGGTCTCAGGCGAGTGCTCGGTCCTTTCCTTGTCTTTATTTTTTCTCTCGTTCGCTGCTGCGTTTCCTTGAACGTACTCATGCCCTAATCTCCCTCTTCCACGCAACCTCTGCAGGTACTGTGCCGCAGCCTCGGATGGCCGGTCTCGGTGGCCGGCACAGGCGCGAGTACCCTTGGCGGCTTCAGCTAACCATCAATTTCCTCCTCTTGTCCGCCCCCTAGCCTAAGTGGCGCTGTCCAGCGTGAACGTACTGACAATTATTATTAAGGCATTTACAATGCCGACCCTCAAACCACCCACCAGTCCAATCCATTTTTCTACCTGGGATGTTGTAAAACAAATATTTTTTATAATAAACTTTTATACTCATTTTAAACTAAATGATGTACCATATTCCAATTTTAGTTAGTGTAAATTTATATTACTTAGTCATCATAGTTGTCACACCCTAGCTAGTTATGCATTAGAGTGTTGCATCATGTTTATTCTTTCACCAGAAACCTGAAATGGGGATGACAGAACCCCCAGCCCCCTCTGAAACCAACTAGGGCTACTAAAAATAATTTTCAATGAACCTGAAATGCCCTTCTAAAATGCCCATCATTTTTGTCTTGGTTCAGAACCTCTGCCAAAAGTGGTGCACATTTTTCTAGGCCAGCTTAGGGTTTTTGAATTAAATCATAAATATTTGAATTTGGGCATTTAAAATTATATAAAATATTTAAATGCTCAAATAACTCCAAACTAAAATGTTTCATGTTGGAAATAATCCAACTATGGACCAGGAGTAGTTTGGTGATTTTTGGAGTTGCCTAAGTATTTTATTTAATTCAACAAAGTTGTAGAAGAATTAAAAAACAGAAAACAGAGGAAAATAGAAAAGGCTACCTGGCGCCCAGCACCCGGCCCACCTGCCGGCCCAGCCCAGCACCGCGCCAGCGAGCTGCTTGCCGGCCAGGCAGGCAGGCAGGTGCTCGACGGCGAGCACCGCATGGGTGCCACGCACCTGCTCGCCGCCTCGCCGCCTCCCTCGCCCGGCTAACGCCGTGAACCGGCCTCCCTCTCTCCCCCGAACCCCCCAGACACCCCCTCTCCTCTCCAGCTCCTCCCCCTCGCACGCCCCAGCCATGGCCGACGCCATCGCCGCCACCCCCTCGCCGTAGCCACGCCCTCCGTCCACCCCACGCCGTGCCACCGTGTCCAGGAGCTTCGCCGCCGTCCACTTCATCGAGCTAGCCGAGCCCCGTGTGCTCGAGCGGCCCGAGACCACCGCACCGACCTCGCCCGAGCTCGCCGTCGCCGGAGATCCCCTTCAACGCCGTCGCCGCCTCAGCTCGTCCCCGACCCCGCCGGTGGCCTCTACAGGAGCGCTGTGAGCCTAGCTACTCCTCCGACCCTCCCTCTCTCATTCCCGAGCCGTGTAGCCACCGCACGAGGATCACACGCCCGCACCGCCGCGGATCTCGTCGCCGACGTGCTTCCGGCCACCCTCCGGCCACAAGCTGGTGTCCATCTTACTCACCGAGTCCCGCAGCACCTAGCTAGCCACTCCCCGAGCCTCACCGACCCCTCTAGCGCCAAGTTCATCTACGGCCGAACCCCGGTGGCCGCCAAGGTCGTCGCCGGCGCCAACTCCGGCCACCCCGACCCCAACGGACTCCACCAAGAGCTGCGGCTTGTCCTCAGCTCCACTCCGGTGGTCTCTGCGACCCATTTGGTGGCCGAAACGGCCAAAACCACTCCCGCCGCCGCGTCGGGCTCGCCGCGGCTAAACGCCGGCGCCGCTGGCATTGACTTTGACCACGGGTGGGCCCTGGTTGACTCCCCTGAGTCAATGACAGGTGGGGCCCAGCCCTGTTAATTAAACAGGTTTAGTTTTAATTAAACTTTAATTAAAATAATCACCCTGACATGCGGGACCCACTGTCAGGTTTGACCCTGACGTGTTCCGTTGACCTGCTGACGTCACACTGACGTCAGGCTGACGCAATAATGATTTTCTGGAATTATTCTAATATAGGAAATTCTAGAATATAATTTAAACTTCAAAAATTCATAACTTTTATTCTGTAACTCCAAATCAGACAAATTATATATGAAAAATGATCAGAAAAATCTAATCTATTCATCTGTACTATTTTCATGCATGATTAAACAAGTTAACCTGATGTTTAATGCAGAACAAGGAAAAGCACTTTAAAAGGCCATGTTTGAGTTTGAAATTTGAATCTTTGATTCAAATTGGTTCAAACCCTTCTGGTTTTAGTTGCATTAGCCCAACACACTCATATTGCCATGTTTCATGCATGCATCATATTGTTGCACATTGTTTGGTGATGGTTGTGTATCGGTGTCCCTTGCGACAGGTTCTGTCCCCGAGGAGTACCGTGATTACCCTAACGAAGAACCGTATCAGTGCATCAAACCATCAGGCAAGCAACCAACCATTTGATCATATCGATACAATCCCATGTTCTCGCTCCTGCTCTCTTTTACTGCATTAAGACAACGCATTTCAAACTGCTGTGTGCTACGGTAGTTGAACCCATTTTCTCTGCATGACCTGTCATTGCCACAGTAACTAGATGAAACCCACTAGCATGTGTAGGAGTTGATTGAGCCATATGTATGTGTTGTTCCTACCTTGCTATGCCTGCTATGCTTAGAGTCGTGTCAGGTCTGGTTCATCTGGGTGATGGGCTAGAGTGAAATGATTATGTCGATAATGAGAGTGGTGTGGTGAACACGATTTGGTAAAGGTATCGATGAGAGGCCATGTAGGAGTACATGGTGGGTTGTTTCATTGAAGCCGACCTTAAGCACTGAGATCTGTATGTGTGATTTAAGATACAGCTACTACCATGCATTGGGCCCTGAAATATGACCCCCCTCGACTTCTTATTCACCCTAGCTCTCTGTCCAGGAGTTGCAAGTAGTTTCTGGTGTTTGTAGCCTACTGGAGGCCGTGGACAGCGCTGACCGTAGGGGTGGGCTGTGATGCGGTAGGTACGTGGCCGGGTGTACCGAATACCCGTTAGGTATCTCGGGAACCCTGTTCACATCGTTCGGGGCCGTATGGGAAACCTCGGCCGGACTCCCTGCGGATGGAACCTGGATAGGCGATAAACCTGGACTAGAGGCTTAAGTGTTTAGGTAGGTCGTGGTCTACACCCACGTCGGCGTTCGCTTGAAGTCTGCCGAGCACATGTCGTGTGCAGACGCTAAGTGGTGGAAACATGTATGAAGAAGTACACCCCTGCAGGGTTATCATGATCTATTCGAATAGCCGCGTCCGCGGTAAAGGACTACTTGGTTGCCTATACAGTTCATAGACAAGTAAATGGAAACTGCTAAAAGCCTCAAGATAAGCGTGAGTGCCGAAGATGGGTCTTCCGTAGGAAGACGGAGGTGGATCCTCGGTAGTGTATTGAATTGGTGAGTAGTGGACTCGTGTGCGCAAAACCATTTCAAGTTGGAGTCTCGTAGGTTAGCCTAGCCAAGAGTCAAAGCTGGCTTGCTGCAACAACTCCACCAACCCTTCTTGATGATATGCATGTATGTAGGATCTGATGTAAGTCTTGCTGAGTACCTTTGTACTCATGTTGCTATAATTTACATTTTTACAGAAGACGCTGCAACCCCTTCTGATGGGTTCTACGTAGACGTTGACATCAACGAGTAGGCTAAAGGCCCAGGTGATGATCCTGAGCTTGTGAAGGACCACGTAGTATAGCTAGGCTTTCCAAGCCTCTTTTATTTTACTAGTTGTCTGTACTCAGACAAGTTACTTCCGCTGCTGGTTTGTATGACTGTATGACTTGAATGCTGGGTCGTGAGACCCGTACCTTTGTGTATGTTATGTATGGCTCTCTGAGCCTTAAATAAAGTACTTGTGTCGTAGAGTCATGTTGTGATGCCTTGTTGTATTTGCACATATCGAGCATATTGCGTGTATGATTGAAATGCTTGGTATGTGTGGGATCTGACTATCTAGTTGTTTATCTTTAGTAGCCTCTCTTACCGGGAAATGTCTCCTAGTGTTACCGCTGAGCCATGGTAGCTTGCTACTGCTCTGGAACACTTAGGCTGGCCGGCATGTGTCCTTCTTCGTTCCGGTGTCTGTCCCTTCGGGGAAATGTCACGCATTGAGTACCGGAGTCCTGTTAGCCCGCTACAGCCCGGTTTACCGGAGTCCTGCTAGCCCAGTGCTACAGCCCAGACCCACTTGCTGATGACCGACACGTTCGAAGCTGGGTCATGGATGCCTGTCCCTGTAAGTCTGTGCCACTTTGGGTTTACGACTAGTCATGTCAGCCCGGGCTCCTTATCATATGGATGCTAGCGACACTATCATATACGTGAGCCAAAAGGCGCAAACAGTCCCGGGCAAAGGTAAGGCGACACCCGTGGGGATACCGTGCGTGAGGCCGCAAAGTGATATGAGGTGTTACCGGCTAGATCGATGTGACATCGAGTCGGGGTCCTGACAATAGTTAACCCCATAAAAATGATTCTAAATGATAATTAGAGTATTTTTTTGTTATACATTTGCAATATGTATAATTGAGAATTTTTATTATGTGAAATTTAAATTGTATGCCATAATTCTTTCTTGTTAAATAAATATTTTGAATACTTTTTTAATACTGCATAAACTGTGGTGTGTATACACATATATTTGTGTCTTTATGTGTGTGTATTCAATATTTTTGTAGAGATTTCTAAGTCATACACACTAAAGAAAATATCATAATAGTCGTTCCTAGTTTTTATTATGTAAATGTATCCATGGAAACTTCTAGGGCATGGCCGCATGGCAATTGGGATTTGCAAGTTTGGTCCAGCAATACGCTACAACATGTGTATGATTTGTACTCACGGTTGAAGATAATATAACCGAACTAAGAAATGATCACTATTTCAAAAAAAAATTACGAATATAAAAAGAGAAAATAGGAAAAACCAAAAAGGAAAAATAAACAAAAAATGAAATGCAAAAGAAAAAAAGAGGAAAAAAAAGGTTTTGGGAAGGTTCGAGCCATTGGGAAATAAAC